>NW_027636180.1:0-20253 GCF_903797595.1 Erithacus rubecula
ATGGGATGGGATGGGATGGGATGCCACTGCCAGGAGCTCAATGAGTGATTGCACAGCCTTGGGGGGAGGTTTGCAGGTTAGTGTATGATGTCCAACTTCCCTGCCTGTAGCTTTGCAGAGTAGGGGCTCAGCCCTGTCCCCATGCTGGAACACAAACTCACCTGTGGCCAGCAGCATGTGGAACGATGTGCTGGACAGGAGCTGGGCAGGATGAAACCTTTCTCCTTTACTGAGGAAACACAACTGGTCGTTTGGCTGGTCTAGGAAAAGAGAGATGGGTTTTTTGGATATCACTGCATGCTGCATATTCCACACAGCAGCCCTCTGCCTTTAGTAATGTGGTGCACAACGTGCCTGATCACCCCTCAGTTGTGAGCCTGGAGGAAGCATGTCCTGTTTTCCATTTGTTTATTTATTTATCATCTTGTTTTCAGCCTCTGCAAAGCTTGATATTGGTATAGAGCCTGGGAAACGTGCAGGGAGTGGAGTAACAGATAGTTGTGATTTGGTTACAAGGCAATAATTTAAGTGGACAGGTTTAGCTGATAACCTAAAGCACACAAGAGAAATCTCTCTGGTTTATAAATGTCAGCAGAGCCCCTGCCAGTGAGCTGCTGCCTGGTGCTGATGCTCTAGCCAATATAATATAAGGAGATATAAACAGATGTCTGAAAAAATCTGGCTGACCAAGATTAAAAGAATGGGGCTATAAATTAAAGTCTTCCTCAGCATCTCTTTAGGCAACTTTATGGACAGAGCACATCCCAATAAACGAGTGCTATGCTCAGGGGGATCTCCAGGTGCTTTGGGCTGCAGAAGCATGGGGCAGCACCCAGGGGTGGGGACAGCTTGTGGGGACACCAGTATCAGTCAGAGCTGGCATGGGAGACCAAAGCCTGGTGCTCAGAGCTGATAAAGGATTAAATGAGAACAGGAGTAAAACCATCCCTGCAGTGCTGCCACAGGATCAGTGTCTCCTGCTTGGAAAATAAACACTGCCACTCTGCTTTGACATTTATTCCCAATAAAGACCTTGTCATTCGTGCAGTGACAAGGGTTTTATCCTCTGGGAGTGCTTTATCTGTTGGACACTCTTTTTGGCTGTGAGGCAGCTGAGTGATTGAAGGGCAGGTGGGTGGCACATCCCCAACAGAGGCACTGGGAGCTCTGCTAAACCCTGGGGCTTTCTCTTGATCCATCATCCCAAAGCCATGCAGTAACACCTATTCAAACTGGGAGCAGCTCCAGATGGGATTTTAGGGAGGAATTGTTCCCTGGGAGGGTGGGGAGTGCCCAGAGCAGCTGTGGCTGCCCCTGGATCCCTGGCAGTGCCCAAGGCCAGGCTGGACATTGGGGTTGGAGCACCTGGGACAGGGGGAGGTGTCCCTGCCATGAATGGGGTGGAACTGACGAGCTTTTAAGTTTCCTTTCCACCCAAACAATTTTGTGATTCTGTGATCTTATTTTTAATTGGTTTTAATTTATTGTAGTTGTGGTTAAAAAGCTGGTAAGGAGTCCAAACCAATTGTGGGGGCGGGAGTTTGCTGTTCCCCCTCCACAGCTGGAGCCCTTCTGGCAGGTTCATGGAGGGGATTTCACAGCTATTTCTACTCACTGGGTAGTTGATTTAGAGCTGGGAAATTAATTAGAATGGAAACTCTTCTCTCCCTTTATGAGGAGCAAGGGATGAGGTCTGGCAGCTGTAGGATTTGCAGCTCTCAGGGAAGAGGGACCATTCAGTAACACATCTATGCAGTGCCTACCTGTGGATGCACATCTTTTATTTGTCTGATGTGACAGGAGAAAAAAATGGTACAAAGTGGCTTAAATATAGGCATGTTTTTCTATATTTTTAATTGAGTTTCATTTCCCAAATGCAACTTAATGCAAACAATAAGTAAAAAATTAATTTCTCTCGGGAAAAAGCTATTAACAGAATGATTCTGTTTTAGCAGCATGTGAAGCTGTGTAATTGCTTACATATGTATTGCTCCAGTGTGTGCTCCCAGTTGTTGAATAGTATCAAATTATACGAATCAAAGAGAATCAACTATTTTAAAGGGAAATGTCTAGAAGCTACACACTGAAACATGCTTAAAATTCAGGATTTCCAGCTTACTCGTCTAAATCAGCAATTTTAATCACATTATTCAAGTCAGCCCACCCTCAAACACACTTTTGACTTCAAAATACCCCAAACTAAATAAGACAGAAGACCTTCCTTGAACAGCTGTAACATTTTCAAGAGGCAACGTCAATCTTTTTATTGAAAACAAAGATGTTTTCCATGGTTTATTTATTAAAGCAGTGTGTTTATCCTGCTGTGCCATGAACCTGGGCTGCTGTGCAGTAAGGAGAAATCCCTGGAGCTCCTTAAATTCATCCATGTTTTGCTCTGGGGTTGGGATGCTCTTGGTTAAATCTCATTTAGTGTGCAGAACAGGAGCAGGAAGGGTTTGTGTCTTGGCTGATGCAGCCTCTGCAATTTGGCTGTGCTGGGTGAGGAGCTCATGAGCACCATGAGAACCAAGGCACTGGTTATGGGGTGAGGCAGCTGCTCAGCAGTGTTCTGAGTGTGTTTATAGAGTTGAAGAAAAGGAAGTCACTTGTAACCTGTCTGGCTCAGGGCTGGTGACACAATCAGGAAAGGCTCTGGTTATGGGGTGAGGCAGCTGCTCAGCAGTGCTCTGAGTGTGTTTATAGAGCTGAAGAAAAGGGAGTCACTGTCAGCTGGCTGTCCCAGCACTATTTAACAATCAGGAAAGGCTCTGGTTATGGGGTGAGGCACCTGCTCAGCCCTCACTTCACCCTGAGTGCATTCATAGCTGTGGAGGAGGGAGTTGTCCTCCCCCAGCACACAATGGCATCTGATCCTACAGCAGCTGGGGATGGAAGGGACCTTAGATCTCATCTCCTTCCACCCCCCTGCCCTGGGCAGGGACATCTCCTGCTGCACCAGGTCATCATTGCTGTGTTTTCCCTGCTGGCAGAGCCCTGTCTGAGCCAGGGACAGGAGATGTGCTGTTGCCCTTTTCATGGAGATTCCACAGACTCCTTCCTGAGCAGCATGACCCAGCTCCAGCACCAGCGAGGGGCACAGGCTGGTGATGGCACCAAACTCCTGCTGAGCCCAGCTCCTCAGCGTGGGAGGATGCTCCCATGGATAGCCAGAGATGAAAGGTCCTGTGTATCACAAGTTAAAGGAGCAGGAGGAGGGCATGGAAAGCATTCCAAGTGTGGAGGAGGCACATCTAGCCTGTCCTGCCATTGTTTAAGATGGGGAGATAATCACACCTGTCCTCTCATATGCAGCTTCCAGAGGACAGGACTGATGGAGAAAAGGAGAGTCTACCAGAAATGCAAACCTTGTTCTAGTAGGAAATCCTCCCAGATGGATTTTCCTGCTTTTTCTAAATGCATTTATAGCTACTGGATGACTACAGGGTTTGAAATGTTTCTGTCTGAATTGTGACAAACATCCCAGTCTTATGTAGGAAGCACCAGGTCCTTTGATCAGGGAGATGTCTCTTTGGTCTTGAACAGGGAGGGATCAATCCAGAGCTTTTTGTCTGTGAGTACATGTATTTATTGAACAAAACAATTACCCTTGTCTTCACTTCCCTTTGGCAGGACATGCTCCCTGTCTCCTGCAAGCAGTTACTCTCCCAGGTATCTTTTTAGGTAAAAGGAAGAGAGAAAGGAAAGGCTGAATAGGGAATCCTCCTCAGGAGGGAGGAGGGTGAGCAGCTGTGGTCTGTCTGTCCATCTGTGAGCAGCTCTGTGGCTGTTCAGCTGCAGCCTGGGCAGGCAGAATTCCTGTATTAACAGAAGAAGAAATGCCATCAAGAAGTCACAACCAAATATTGCCTGTTCTTCACCCCAGTGCTGGGCTGGGCTGAGATGTGTTTGTGGTGAAAAACACTCTGAATTTCTTCTTTTCTGCATTTAAAACCGAAGCTGAATGTATTCTGTGTATTTTTGTTGGCAGATAGTAGTGATCATAAATTCCTTTTAATACAGTATTTCCACAGCAGCACAGCCTTGAAGTGCAGCATACCTGGCTGGACTCTGTGGGATGCTTTGATTTCCCTTTGGCAGCTGCATTTTGTTCTGTCTGCCCCAATCAGCAGCAATTCCCCTTTCTCCATGTAGCCTCCAAATCCAGTCCTGGTGTGGAGTTTTAGTGCTGTCCTAGGACTGGGCTGGCAGGGAGGAAGGAACTGGGCTCAGGGTTTCACCTCCACCATGGATCAGAGCCAGCCTGGCAGCACAGGGACACCTATGGTGGCATTTCTGGGAGGGAAAAGCAGCACTTTAGGGATGCTGCAGGATGGGAGGGGGTCAGTGGTGGAGTCCCCACTCCTCACTGTGTGGGATGGAGCTTTTCTCCCCTTCTCTCAGGGAGCAGCATGTGCCTTCAGCTCCCAGTTGTTCCCAAAGCTCTGCAATAACATGACCTTTTGTTTGTAGGTCAGGCTGTTCCTGCAGGGTCACACGTGAGGCTGAACCTGCAGACAGGAGAGAGAGAAGCCAAGCTCCCAGACAGAGAAAATGGGCAAAGAGACTCGAGAGAAGAGAGAAGAAGGAGAAGGTACAGACACACAAGGCATTGGCTTGGGTGGGCTGTGGGATTCGTGCCTTTTATTAGAGGCCAGGTTCCCTGGTGCACTCAATTACTGCCTCTTCCTGAGACTTAATTGCTGGGTTAGGAGCTCAGCAGTGCTGAGAGCAGGCTCTGTCCTTTGTGATCCCTTTGGGATGGAGGTGGAAGTGCACTGAGTGCACATTCAGAGGCACCTTCATGGCTTCTCATGCCACGACACTGAAACTAAATTGGCAATGTGGCTCCTTTGAATGACATTTAGTCCTTTGAAATATCTGCAGCAACTGCTCTGAAACTGCTTTTTGAGCAGAGCCCTTGAGATCAGCTCTGAGGGGCTGAGGGCTGGCCTGAGCCAGGTACTGTGTCCCCACAGTCTCACCTGCACACCAGGCACTGCCAGAGCTTCTGGACATCACATCTTCCCTGAACCCACTTTTTAAAAATGTGCTGGTGCTGGCTTCCCCCTTGTAGCCCTCCCAACAATGACTGCTGTGGTTACTGTGGGGGAATTTCCTGTGGTTTGTGGGATTTGCCACTGCCACCTGTAATGGGGCGTGGGCGCATTTGTGGGCTGCAGGAATGTGGGCAGGGTGAGGATCCCGGGCACAGGGATCCTGCACAAAGCAGGAGGGGAGCAAAGCCCAGAGCCTTTGGAGGCTCCAAGCCTTAAACATCAACCCCTGCAGCACCCCAGGCCACACAGTTCCCAAGGATGTCAAGGCCTTCAGAGAATGGAGGTGGATTTTGCATCCCTGTGCCTGATGCTGGCTCTTGCCCAGGAGTCCCTGTAGCAGCAGGAGGGGGAGCAGAAGGTTTCCTTTGCTTGGGTGGCATTGCTGCAGGGGCTGCTACTGCTGCTGTCAGACCCCTCCCTGCTGGTGAAAGCTTTGCTCTTGGGGATACCAGCCCAGGAACACAAATGCAGGGACAGTGGAACCACCCCCTGCAGAGGGACCCTCAGCCCCAGGAACCCAGTGCAAGTGGAAACCACAAATGTGAAAAAACTGCCTGTGCCCAAAGGAATTGCAAAGAGAAGTGGGGATTTAAAAAGAAGTAGTATTTATTTAATAAAGATCAAAAAAACATTTTTAGAACATGTTTATTTAGAATAATCCTTATAATGAAACAATCTATAGAACGTATTTACATGGAAGTCTATTCACTTACAATCTTCAGAGTGTTTACAGTAACAATCTTTGGAGCCTATGCAAAAACAATCTTCGAAATCTATACCATTACAATCTTCAGAGCCTATACTATAACAATCTTTGCAGTTTATGTACAAGCAATCTTCAAAGTCTATACTATAGCAGTCTTCAAAGTCTATGCTATAATAATCTTCAGAGCCTATGCAAAAACAATCTTCGTAGTCTATAGTATAAAGTCTTCAGAGCCTATGCAGTAACAATCTTCGTAGCCTATGCAATAACAATCTTCAAAGTCTACGCAGTAAAAATCTTCGAAGCCGATACAAAAGCTGTCCTCCAAACGTACATACAAAACAACCTCTAACATGTAGAACATATTTACAGAGGGGTCATATCTGTGCCCATAGTTCCTGACAGCCCTGGAAGAAAGAAAGCAGCAGAGCCTTGTCCCTGAGCAGGGCCACCCAGCCCCAGCCTGGGCACTGCCTGTGGGCAGGGCATGGGAGCATCTGCTGGTCAAGCTCCTGGGGCTCTGTCCTCATCCCAGGATCATGGGCTCTTCCTCATCCTTCTCGT
Organism: Erithacus rubecula; assembly: GCF_903797595.1. Lineage (NCBI taxonomy): Eukaryota > Metazoa > Chordata > Aves > Passeriformes > Muscicapidae > Erithacus > Erithacus rubecula. Next base: position 6,328 of record NW_027636180.1, read on the forward strand.
CGACCTCCATGGCCTCGGTGTCGTCCTTCTCATCGACCTCCATGGCCTCGGTGTCGTCCTTCTCGTCGACCTCCATGGCCTCGGTGTCGTCCTTCTCGTCGACTTCCATCCTCTCATCAGCCTCCTCCACGTCCACCTCCATCATTTCTTCTCTGTCCTTCACCATCTCCAGCTCCACGTTCTGCCTGGTGTCTCTGGCAGCCTGCATGAGGCAGCACAACCTGACTGGGGTCCTGTCCCCCAGCATCCATGCCCACAGGGCTGCAGCCTGCCCGGGCAGTGGGGGTGTCCCCTCCCTGGGATGGCACTGTACCTCCACAGGAACAGCAGTGCTCATCCTGCTGGGGTTGGTGCTCCAATGCAGGCAGCAGGAAAAGTCCAGGCAGCAGGAAAAGTCCAGGCAGCAGGAGCAGCTCAGCACCGACGGAGAGAGCGAAGAGCGAGTGAGAACAGACTGCTGGCAGCAGGTGAAGTGTCTGCTGTGCTGGTTACCAGCTCCTGGACCTTCCACCTGGAACCCTCTGCGAGCTGTGATGTCACAGAAGTTTCAGGGGCACTCCACACTGGGAGGTGGAACCATGGAATGATCAAACCCTTGAATGGTTTGTCTTGGAAGAGACCCTGAAGATCATCTGGTTCCAACCTGAGCAGCCTCCCACCACACCAGGCTGCTCCAGACCCTGTCCAACCTGGCCTTGGATGTCCTTGGGGATGGGGCACCCACAGCCTCTCCACACAGGTCCCTGTGTCAGGGACAGCCACCCTCACAGTAAAGAACTTCTTCCCATCATCAAATCTGTTCCAACTGTCTCTCAGTTTGATCCCGTTCCCCCTTGTCCCATCACTACAGTTCCTGAGGAAGAGTCTCCCTCCCGCTTCCCTGCAGCCTCTTTACTTAGCGCAAAGTGAGGTTTCCACACAGGCTTCTCCTCTCCAGCCTCAACAGCCCCAACTTTCTCAGCTTTACTCTTGGGGAGGTGCTCTAGTACCCTCAGCAGCTTTGTGGCTTCCTGTGGCAGCCAACACCTTCACTGTGACCACAGGGGGCATCAGCTCTGGGGGTGTCCAACACCCCATGGACAGCACTGGCCTTGGGAATTACCAAAGCCTGGGAGCTCTGTGCTTCCCAAAGTTGTGGAGGGAGGAGGAGGAGATGAACAGGAGCAGTGCAGGGAGCCTAAACCACAGAGATGGGAGGCTGATGGTCCTGGGTGCTGTGCAGTGTTTGAGGAAGGTTTAACAATAGCCCTGGGATCTCTTCTGGGGCTGTGGGGGTGTTTTTGGTGAAGGAAGTCCAGAAGAACATTTCTCTTCATTGAGGTGTAGGAAATGATCTATGGCTGAGGTAGAGGTGGAATTTTCCTGGGATGGGAAAGGAAGGGGATGGTTCAGTTTCTGGAAAGAGCAGGCAGCAAACAGCTGCCAGAAGTTGGTGTTTCTGGGGGTTCTGGCATGGCCACAGGGCTGGGGGTCCCTGTGCACAGAGGGGTCCCACTGGCCCAGCACTGGGCCCTGCTCATGTTCCTGGGCTGGTGTCCCCAAGAGCAAAGCTGTCACCAGCAGAGAGGGGGCTCTGACAGGAGTGGCCCTGCAGCAAAGCCACCAAAACCTGCTCAGGGCACAGAAATGTTCCTCAGCTTCTCAGTGCCTCAGCAGCTGCACTTCCTTTCTCTGCAAGTGATTGTGGTTCAGATAAACATTCCTTATATTCCTTATATTCCTTATACTCCTTATACTCCTTATATTCCAACTCCAGAGAGGCTCAGCTGTGAGATCAGGGAGGTGGCTCAGGTCTTTTTGCAGTCAGGTTTTGAGAATATCTACTTGTAGGCAAAGAGAGAAGAGCAGTGCTGCTGTCCCTGGGCTTGATGTTGAGCAGGAAGGAAATGGGATGTGAAAACGATGCACAAATGGTGTAGAGATTGCAAATTGCAAAGAGAAGTGGGGTTTTAAAAAGAAATAGTATTTATTTAATAAAGACCATAAAAACATTTTCAGAACATGTTTATTTAGAAGAATCCTTATAATGAAACAATCTATAGAAGGTATTTACATGGAAGTCTATTCACTTGCAATCTTCAGAGTGTTTACAGTAACAATCTTTGGAGCCTATGCCAAAGCAATCTTCGAAGTCTATACTATAACAATCTTCAGAGCCTATACTACAACAATCTTCATAGCCTATACTACAACAATCTTCAGAGCCTATACTATAACAATCTTCAGAGCCTATACTATAATCTTCATAGCCTATACTATGTAACACAGTTCTGGGCTGCAGCTTGTTGGCTGGGGATTTTGTTTATTTCTCTTCACAGCAAATAAAGTGCTGGGACACATCCCGGTGTTGGCAGTAAAAGAAGCATTGCACCCCCCCCAGGATATGACCCCTGAATTTAGTTGGCCAATATCACTAGGAAACCAACTGACCATCCAAATGTTCCACCTTTGCTCTGCTTCATTGCTTCAGGGGTTTATTCCCTGCTTTCTTTATTGCAGAGACAGTGAAGCACAACATAAACAGGATTTGCCTCAAAATATTTCTGATCTTAGTGTTTCCTGACAATTCAAAATTTTCTTAATGGAAATAGCACGGAACAGGTTTTTCTGAAATAATCTCCAACAGAGGGGTTAAAACGAATCATGCTTGATTTGGTAGAACTGAGCATGAGCCAAGGGACCAGTGGGTCTGATCCCTTTTCCTGCATCAGCAAAATTATTTCTTCATGTCTCATCTCTCCTACCTCCTCAAAGAAGCTTTTCACTCTTCATTCACTGCCCCCAGTATTTAGTGGGCAAATATAATCAGTGTATCTGTAGGGTGGAAACTGGCCATTCAAAGGTTCTCCTTCATTGTGGCAGGGGTTTATTCCTGCTTTCTTTCCTGCAGACACACCCAAACCCAACACTGCAACACCAGCTCAAAACAATTCTCATTCTGACTGTCCCTGAAAATTCAGAACAATACTCAGAGTGTTTCCCTGTTCCCAGGGACAGGCTCCAAGGCTGAGCTCTCACTTGCTCAGATTGAAGAAGAGCTGCTGCATTTGCCAGTGGCTCAGGGGGCTCACGATCAGTGCTTTGAATGCAGCTTTTGTGCACACTCTGCCTCCCTGAGCCGAGCAGCATTCCTGGGCATGGACACCCCTGCTGCAGCCAACATCCTCCCAGCACAGCTGCAGGAATGAGATTGCAGCAAGTCCTGCCTGAAGGAGTCTCCATTCTGCTGCAGCCCTGCACCTGCAGTGGAATCACCTTGTGCTGCCATGGGGGAGCAAAGGGGGAGAGGGGCTCTTTGCAGATGAGGGTCTCCTTAATGTGCTGCTGCTGCTGCTGCTGCTCCCTGGGCCTGATTCAGCAGCTGGTGCCTTCCCTCACAGCTGTATCAGGAGCCTGCCTGGAAAAATGACACTGCCAGTGCAAGTGACAGCCATCCATCCCTGCCATGGCCCTTTCCACAGGGCATCCTGCCTACCAAGCTGCTCCAGGTCAGGTGATGTTAGAAAACATGAAAATACCTTCAAACAATGCATTTTCCACATTCTGCCAAAATCATGGCCACACAGTCCACATGTTGGGGGCAGACTGCTGTTGGCAGAATGGGGGCAGCCCCAGCAGCTGCTCTCCCTGTGGCTGGATGGCCATGGCAGTGGAGGTGAGTCTCTCACCGTGCCCACTGCTGTGGCACCCAGTGCTCTGGAGTTGTTCCCACTGAACTCAGGGTGCTGCTACAGCAGCAACATCACTCCACACATTTGATAACAAAGACTTGGAATGGCATACAGGACTTGCCCAAAGAGCTACTAAAAAAAAAAAAAAAAAAGGGAGGGGGCAGGGGAGTTAGAATAGTTCACTCCTTCTAATACAAGCATACATGGATTTAAGCAGGGACATTGGGTTAATCGTACTGGGGACTGGTTTGAAAGCCTTGTCTCTAGCAGTTCCTACCAGTCGGCAAGATTTTTTCTGGAGAAAGGAGTAGATAAGTGTGGAGGAAGTTCAGCAAGGGAAATACACAACCAATCAGTGTGATTGATAAAGCATAGTTCGATTTATTAAAGGCACCATCTATATTTATAATCCAAAATATAATGACTTAGGCATATTTGGCATAATTTCATTGGTTTTAGGTACATACGCCTCTCCTACTATTGGCTCTTTTAAGTGTGAGATGACCACTCCTTCTGCATTTTTAGCTAAGTCTGTATACGTGCTTTTTAGCAGCAAGCCTAACTGCATCTATTCTCTATATAGCAACAAACTAACCATCTCTTCCTTCTCTCACATCCTTTAGCTGTAGTAGTATCAACTTTATTAATAGGCTTCTATTGTCTGACCTTGCTAATACGTGCAGTTTAGCAGCTAGATTCTTGCCCTGAATCCTCAGATGAGCCATTTTCATGGCCTGCTAATAGGGCCTCAGCTGAGCCATGTCTGTTACTTGCTAGCCAAGCATCAACAGATAAGATTTTACAACACTTCTGTGAGCAAGTCTGAGCCAGAACTCAAAGCACAAGACAAATACTCCCAAATTTGCTACCCATGGGGAAAGGAAGCAGAAAATAAGATGGAACATGTGCCATCGCAGCTAAAGTTCCTGCATTTATCTCACGGTCCAAACTTTCTGCACAAAAGCACCTCAATTCAAATGCACAGCTGAAGATCAAGGAATGAAATTATTTTAAGAGCATTTAAAGCCTGGTTCCCTTTACTTTCAAGGAAAGGGAGATGCTAAATTCCTTAAAAACACAAATGCAGGTCTATTTAGGACTGCATCCTTGAAAACAAGGAATGGAGGTTTAGAGCTGCAGAACTGTTTCCATTGGAAAACCCTTTCAAGACCAGAGAATCTCTCTAATAACCTGAGGCCGTTAACACAGCCAAGGCCACCACTAAAGCATATCCCAAAACAGGATGCTCTTGGCCTTCTTGGCCACCTGAGCACTCGCTGGCTCATGTTCATCCACTGCCAAACAGCACCCCATGACCTTTTCAGCTGGGTGGCTTTCCAGCCACTCTGCCCCCAGCCTGGAGCCTCCCATGGCTGTTGTGGCCGAAGTGCAGCATGGGGCACCTCACCTTGTTGAACCTTGTACAGGTGACCTCAGCCTGTTGCCCGACAGTGAAGAAGAGACACGAAACAACAGAGTTGTTTAGTGCGGTGCTTTATTGAGGGCCCTGGGGTACAAAGTCAGAGCCCGCAGTTCCCCTTTTTCGTCAGGTTTTTATATCCTTTTACAAAGTGCTCTAAGTACAGAAGTACACATTCTTCAAGACAATACAGCTACATAAATCTTGTAGATATTATTCCTAAAAGTCATAAATTCTACATGCTTGTCTACTCAAAACTGTAGGCTACCCCCCTTTAATCCCCCTTGCTTGTCTTCCCACCACCAGAACCCTTTATCATTGATTATACATAACCTTTATCGTTTATTATTTCATCGTGTTCTGCATGCTCTACTAGATCCTTTAATTATTAGTTTGTAGTTCTTAGTACATTCCCGGGCCTGTTTCCCAGGGCCTGCTTGTGAACTGCTGCTTTCTAAGCCTTAGCATAACTACTGCTATTGCTATATCTACATTAGTTCTTTTTCTCGTTATTTCGGTATCAAGCCCATGGTCCAGCCTGTCCAGGTATCTCTGTAGACACTTTCTACCCCCCAGCATATCAACAGTCCCACCCAGCCTGGGTGCCTCTGCTCCCAGGGAAACTCGCTGACCTGTTTGGCATGGACACTTTTGTGCAGAGCCCCGTCATTGGGAGTGCAGGTCTGGGCTCCTGGCCAGCTCAGGGGGCCTTGGCCCAGGAGTGTCACGATCCGCTCAAACCGAGCGGGAGTCGTGATGGTTCGTTCAACCCCAGGGTGCAAAAGACAAAAGCAAGAGACTGAGGTTTGTTTAGCAGAAAGCAGTAATGCAGTTTATTGTGTGCTAACAATCAAGTTTTGAGAGAGGGAGAGAGAGAGGGATGAAGTAAAATGGGGAGAGAGAGGGAGAAAGGATGGGATATAGCTACCAACAGACGGGACGCATCCTCGTGGCCTCCGATGAGACAAGATGAGACGAGACGCATCTTCAATCCATTGGGGAGAAAGAGATCTCAAAGCCAGTTCGGGGAAAGTCACTTTTTATAGTCTTTTTCCAAAGCGAGTGGCCTCTGGCCAAAAGGTGGGGAGATTTATGGACTATTGTGTGTGGAGATCGTAGCCCCATGATGCAGGGGGGACAGGGTGTGATAACCAGCACCCTGCAGCACCATGACAAGCACCAGGCACAGCTACAAACAGCCCTTGGCCCACCAGCATCCACCTGGGCCAGGCCGGAGCTCCGGGTCAGGGCAAGTGGTGCAATCTCAGGGCCCAGTGTCTGATGATGGTTCTGAGGCAGATCAGAGAAAACTTCAGACCGATTCTTACACGCCCACGTCCCCATCCATGTCCATGTCCCACCATGTCCCCCATATCCCCATCCATGTCCAATTCATGTCCTGCCATGTCCCCATCCATGTCCTGCCATGTCCCCATCCACGGCCATTTCCCCCATGTTGCCATTCATGTCCCCCATGTCACCACCCATGTCCCCCATGTTCCCATCCATGTCCATCCATGTCCCCATCCATGTCTCTCATGTCCCTATCCATGGCCATGTCCCCCATGTCCCCATCCATGTCCTACTATGTCCCCATCCATGTCCCCCATGTCCCCATCCATGTCCCATCCATGTACTGCCATGTCCCCACCCATGTCCCTCATGTCCCATCCATGTTCCTTCATGTCCCCATCCATGCCCATCCATGTCCTGCCATGTCCCCACCCATGTCCAACCATATCCACATGCATGCCATGTCCCCATGCATGTCCCATTCATGTCCCCTCATATCCCTATCCATGTCCATCTGTGTCCTACTCATGTCCTGCCATGTCCCCTGCCATGTTCCCATCCATGTCCCTATGTCCCCCATGTCCCCAGCCATGTCCCTATGTCCCCCATGTCTCCATCTATGTCCCCCATGTCCCCACTCATGTCCCCACCATTGTCACTGTCCCCCCACAGGTCCCCATCCATGCCTTAGTTCAACATCTTTATTTTTACCACACTTTCAGAACTTTCAAAGTTTTTTAAACGGATACCTTGACATTTCAAGATCAGAACAAAAGGATTTACATGTCCCAGCAGGCAGAGCATCCATGTGAAGAACCTTTTGTGAAGGGATTTCCACCCAGTGTCTCCAGAATCATGGGGTTTTCATCTAATCCCTCCCCATTCAGTCGTGGAAGAGGCCCGTGGGCCAGAGACAATTAAAATGGAGAATTTAGGCTGGAGAAGATCTCCAAAGTTATTCAGCGTTGTTTGATGCCATGACAAGATGCAAAAAGTGAGATTTTTCTCAGGTCAGAAGACGACAAATGTGCACTCCACAATGGATTTCTGATGTTGGTCTGTGGATGTGTCCAAGTGCCCAAGAGGAGCCAGGAGGATGTGGAACCACAGCCAGATCTTCCCAACACGGATCAGAGGCAGCAGAGTGTCCATCCAGACCAGTGTCCATTTAGGATCCATGGCTTGGTGTCCATCCAGACCAGTGTCCAGTTGGGATCCATGGTCTGGTGTCCATCCAGATCAGTGTCCAGCTGGGATCCATTCCCAACAGGGCTCAGCGGGGCTCTGCCCACCAGGGGTCACTGATGATGGGGCCAGACTCGGGGGAGCTGCGGCCTGAGTGGTCGGGATGAAGAAGGGACTGGTTCCAAAAACACTCCTCCTCTTCCTGCTGCTCCTCTTGTGTTCCTCCTCTTCCTCCTGCTGCTTCTCTTGCTTCTCTTCCCTCTGCTGCACCCCTCCCAGCCCGGCCCGGGCAGGTGCCAACACCCAGAGGCAGCCGTGCCCTGCCGTGGGGGGTGCTAGAGGGGGTGAAGGCCACGCGACGCTGGGAGTGATACTGGGAGCACTGGGAATGACAGCGAGAGCAGCGGCAGCGATGCTGAGAGCCCTGGGAAGGAACTGGGACCGCTTTCCCTGACAGTGCCGCTCTTACTGGGAGCACTGGGATGGAACTGGGAGCAAAGAGCGCCCAGAGGCGGCTGCAGCCGGCGGTAGCTGAGACCAGAGTTGTGGGCGTGGCCAGAGGGCGTGGTTATGCAAATCCAGGAGCGATCGCGTGCTGGGATTGGTGGGCGGGAGCAGCGCGGGGTTTTTGCGGTCACGTGAGAGCCGTGAGGGGCAAGAGAGCGATGGCGACGGCGTCCAGTGAGAGGGGACAGGGAGTGGGAATGGGGACAGGGACGGGAAATGGGACTGGGGATGGAAATATGGGAACAGGAGAGGGAATGTGGAAGCAGCAAGCGGAGAGCAAATCTGGGATGGGGATCAGTGTTCAGCAGTGCTGCAGTGGAACCCATCGGGGCTGGGAGCTCTGCAGCTGGGCCTGCCCTGGGCTGCTGCGGCCCAGGGCACAAAGGCTGGAGCTGCAGCCTTGCTCCTGGGGCAGAACAGGAGCCTGGGGCAGGCCCATGGCCCCTGCACGGCCCCAGCAGGAGGGAGGGCTCTGAGCCCAGGGCTGCTGGCAGGATGGGCTGCTGTGGCCAGCTGGGGGCCCTGAGCAATGCCCAAAGCCTTGTGCTCTCTGCAGCTGGCCAAGGGCAGCAGCAGGGCTGAAGGGTTCGTGTGGCACAGGCAGCCCGAGCTGTGGAGCCCTCAGGCCCCCGTGGCAGAGGCGCCCTCAGGAACGGCACCGGGACTGGCACCGGCTGTGGGGATTGGTTGTGGCTTTAGATCTTCCCAGAGCAGAGCAGCTGCTGGCTGCTGTAAAGTTGTTTCTTGTCAAGGCACGTCAGGCTCCAAAGGCAAAGAGCCCAAGGCTCTCCAGTCCCTGTTCAATCTCTCTGCCATAAAGTCCCGATGGAAGCAGGAGCAGCTCTCTGCTGCAAGAGGTCGAAGCTGCGGCTGGTGCAGAGTCTCCAGAGGCAGATGCTCCCTGGCCTTTCTTCTCCTGTTCTTTTCTTCTTCATCTTCCTCTTCTTCTTCTCTCATGTGCTGGTAGTGGTGGTGACGATTGTGGTGGAGGAAGAGAGAGGGACTGGAGAGGAGGGAGAGAGACATCTGGCTGAAACATACGGATTTTTATTGACAAATTTGCCAATGACCCAAAAACAGTAAGCATTTCTCCTAAAGCTATTAGAATTCTGGTTTTCTAATACAAATGTTTACATCTAACTAGTGCACATGGCCTATCTGTTCTATGGGAAGAATGTAAAAAACTATTTTACTCTGTTTTTATTCGGTCTAGAGCTGTGTTTTTAAACACTCAATGCAGCTTGGTTTTCCCCCAGACTCTATGGCTTTTACTTTCTAAGGCAATTAATACATATTTCAAAGTACTTCAAACTAAGATTTATACTTCTACTACATATCTATGACTCTTAATATTTCTACTTACTTAAAACTGAAGCACAGAACTATTTCCTGTTGGAGTGGCTTAAAGTACTTTAGTTTTTCTAATGGTTTTTAATTTAATTTGTTCATTCTGTTATGTCTCGAAGGGACTCAGAGAAGCTTCTGTGTTCCACACTCCAACATTCGGGAATGGGGACAGGGAATGGGAATGGGAATAAAAAGAGGAATGGGGCTGGGAATATGGGCAAGGGCAAGGAGATCCCCCCAGGGCTGTGCTGCAGCCGGGGCCGTGCTGGGCTGGGAGATGGAGCAGGACACAGGGGGAAAGGGGCACTGACTTCCTCCTCACCTGCCTGCGGCTCCTGGGCCTTCATCCTCATCCTCATGGCCTCCTTCTCCTTAATGCAACCAAAGAAAGAGGGACTAGAGAGGACAATACCCAGTTTTTTGACAAATTACCCAATGAGCAAAAACTATGAACCTGAATAATTTCTCCTAAATCTATTAGAATTCTCGTTCTGTAATCAGTTAGTTTATGTATAACTTGTGCACATGGCCTATCTGTTTTATGTGAAGAGTATATAAAATATTCCTACTGTAATTTCATTCTGTCTAGAACTAAATTTTTAATACCTTAGTGCAGCCAGTATTTCAAAGCAGATTCCATAACTTTACTTTTTATGGTATTTAAAACATATTTCTATGTACTTCACACAAAGATTTAAACTTCTACTTCACATTATACTACTTAATATTTCTAATTCCGTAAACTAAAACTTACACCTCTATTTTATATCTGTGTGGTTTCCTGTATTTTATCTTCTCAAAATATTTTAAATTAAATTCTTGCATACTGTTCTCTTTTGAGGGAGTCAGAGAGGCTTCTCTGTTCCACTCTCCAACAACCAGAAATAGGGACAGGGACAGAGAGTGGGGACTGGGAAAGGGACATTGGAATGCAAATGAAAAAATGAAAACGGGAACAGGGAATGGGAATATGGGAACACAACAGGGAATATGGAAATAGCAATTGGGCAGAAAATATGGGATGGAGATTTAGAATATGGGACAGGGAACAGACATGGGAATAGGGCAACAGGACTGGGAATGGGAATATTGGAAGGGGACTGGAAATATAGAAATAGAAATGTGGGAAATGGACTGGGATCAGAAATACAAGAAGGGGAACAGGACAGGGAATATGTGAACAGTAACCAGGCAGAGAATACAGGACAGGGAATGATACTGGGAATGGGATCTGAACTGGGACAGGGGGCAGGAGTGGTGTGAGACAGGAATGGGCTGAGGGCAAGGGCAGTGACAGTGGGGAGAGGAGGATCCTGGACAGGGGACAGCGGGAGCTGGGTCAGGGGGAAACGGGGAGGGTGTCAGGGCAGGGGGTCCTTGATCAGCTGCCCCAGAACCTCTGTCAGCATCTCCCAGTGCAGCCAGAGCCGCTGGGCCTGGGGTGCCCAAAGCCCTAAGCAAACCTCAAAGAAACCTGAAGTCCCTGGAACACAGGGTCCCCCACATCCTCTGGAAGATCCCCCTGTGTCTGCAGGCATGTCTTAGTTCAATGTCTTCATTTTTACCCTGGTACTGGGTGTCTGGGAAGGACAAAGAAAAATGGAAAGAAAATCCAGGTCACAGGGAGCCAGCACGAAGCTTTTCCCTGCACTCAGGGCACTCACAGGGCTTCTCTCAGTGGAGGCTCCGTTGGTGTTGGGTCAAGGTAAATCTCCTGGAGAAGCTCTTCCCACACTCGGGACACTCATAGGGTCTCTCCCCAGTGTGGATGAGCCAGTGCCTGATGAGGTGGAAGTTTCTCTTGAATCCCTTCCTGCAGTCGCGGCAGCAGAAGGGCCTCTCATCCCAGTGAGTGCGATAGTGCTTCAGAAGGCTGGACCTGCTCTGAAACCTCTTCCTGCATTTATCACACTCGTAGGGCCTCTCCCCAGTGTGGCTCTTCTGGTGAACAGTCAGGTTTGAGCTGTCTCTGAATTTCTTCCCACACTCCCCACACTCGTAGGGCCGTTCCCCTGTGTGGATTCTCCGGTGTCTGATCAGGTCAGATCTCCACCTGAAGCCCTTCCCACATTCCGAGCACTTGTGGGGCTTCTCTCCATGGTGAAGCTGCTCACACAGCCCCAGCTCCGAGCTCCGGCCGCCTCCCCGGCCCGGGCTGGCTCTTTCCTGCTGGGATCCCCGGGCTGTGCGTTTGCAGCCCCTCCTGCTGCAGGATCTGCGGGGCTTTTCCTCCCCGTTGCATTCCTGCGCCGTGGAGCCGCTGCAAACGGCCTCTTGCCCGAGGCTGTGCCCCGGGGATTTGTCCTCCCTGCTGTCCGTGCTCAGCTCCTTGTCTGGGGAGGAAGGACAAGGAGAGGATGGGATTTGCCTCTGTGCCAGAAGCAAGGGCAAGGAGATCCACCCAGGGCTGTGCTGCAGCCAGGGCCGTGCTGGGCTGGGAGATGGAGCAGGACACAGGGGGAAAGGGGCACTGACTTCCTCCTCACCTGACTGCGGCTCCCGGGCCATCGTCCTCGTCCTAACAGCCTCCTCCTTCTCCTCTTCGGTGCTGAGGTTTGGGAAATCCTGCTTGGGGGGGGGGAAAACAAGGGCTGAGCGCGTTGGGTTTGATGGTGGCGCTGCCCAAGGGCAGCTGGAGCAGTCAGCGCCCCTTTCAGCCTCGGGGGCCCGGAGCCCGCTCAGCACCAATCTCCCGCACCCCTCCAGGCTGCCGGGGGTCCCCGGCGCTGGGATCACCCCTCTGCGCTCTCCCCTCTCCGGGGCTCCCGCCTTCCCCCCCGGCTGTGCCGGAGATCCCCAGAGCCGAGGAGCTGCCACGATCCCGCCAGGGCCATTTCCAGCTCGGCTTTGGGCTCTTGCAAGATCCAAACATCCCCTGAAAAGCAAAATAAACCCTCCCGGAGCCCCCCATGATGGATTAGGGCGAGCTCCCCCTCCCCACTCACCTGCGGGATTTTGGGGGGCGATGGGGCCGGACTCTGGGAAAGTGCGGCGTCAGAGACCAGGCGGGAAAAACGTGTGGTTCTAAAATCGATCCTCCTCTTCCTGCCGCTCCTCCTGTGTCCCTCCTTTTCCTCCCTCTGCTTCTCTTCCGTCTCTTCCCGCTCCTCCTCTTCCTCCCGCTCCTCCTCCGCTCCCAGCGCAGCCAGAGCCGCTGGAACTGGGGTGACCAACGCATGAGAAACCCCCAGGTCCCTCCCAGGACCCCCCAAATCCCTGGAACCGAGCGTCCCCCGCATCCCCTGGAAGATCCCCCCGTGTCCCCAAGCAGGTTGTTATTAACATCTCATTTTAACCCTCTTTTCTGGGTGTTTGGGAAGGACAAAGAGACATGCAAGAAAATCCAGGCCACGGGGAAGATGTAGAGCACAACCAAGGTGTCTTCCCAACACGGATCAGCAGCACCAGGGCTCAGGGGGGCTCTGCCCACCCGGGGGTCCCGGGGATCATCCAGCGCGGGATCCTGCCATGGGGATGGAGCTGCAGCAGGGCACTGTCTTGTTTTGACAGACAGGTGTCTGCTGAGGAGCTCTGGAGCTTCTCTTGAAACGGAAAATGTAAACTCCCTCCCTCTAAATTAATATGACTTGGAAATTAAGGAGCTCTCTGCTAAAGGATGAGGGATTCAAATAGCAGTTTTCACTGGCAAAATGAAAATAAAGTATAGTAATATCAAGACCAAAACACTGGCAAGGTCAGAATGCAGCCTGTAACCCTGTTGCTCAGGTGTTGGTTACAGTCTGAATAATGGTACCTGTAGTTTTCTTGGAGTGACAGATGTGGTTTTGTTGAAGCAATGATTTTGGGGAAGGGTGTAGTTACTTTTTTAACATCTAGTGGTGATGAAGATAGGCCTGGTCTTCTTCTGTGAATTTAGTGGGAAAGGTTGCTCTGATGTTTCAAATTTTAGATTTTATTTAGGTAGGAACAACTTGGCTTTTCTCCTTGGCTGGGGCATCTCCCATAAAGTATAACTCCTTGTGGGGAGGAGTTGTGAGGGATGGGTCATGGAAGAGATAAGGAGCCCTGCTCCACCTGGTTTCAGCAGATGCTGATGGAATGTATACTTTCTGCTTGCATCTTGCATGCAACTTCAGACATGATCTACTCCTTATTTTATTACCATCTGCATCCTACCTTAATTATACCTTCTTTCAACTCTGCTATATATTTTTTTCACAGTGAAATTACACAGTTCTCACTTAGATTAGGTTTATCTGTGGTACTCAATGGGTTTCTTTATCTTTCTGCATTACCTACTATGTGTACTGGGTTTTTTGAGCAAAAACAATTGTACGGATTGGTTTGCCTTTGCTTGAGGTGGGCCTAATCTAAACAATCTTAAAATACTTTTATGTGTACTACAGGCACTTTATCTCCATCCACTGTGGGCAAGGCTTCACACTGGGCAGGACTTGCTTGAGTGATGACTCTCAGGTGTTGACTATTTAGGTGGCTTTTGTTAAGTTCTTTCTCAATGTTTGGATGTTACCCTGCCAAGTG
>NW_027636179.1:0-20294 GCF_903797595.1 Erithacus rubecula
TGTGCTCTTCTCCTTGCAGGCTTCCAAGAGTGTATGGCAGTGTTAGCAGAAGGAAAGAAGACTGGTATGGAACTGAGGCTTTAGAAGAAAAGTGCACATGCCAGGCGTGTTTTGGCAGTAGCAGAAGCTAGCAGCAGAGTGTACTGAGTGAGCAGTATAGACAATTCACCTCTGGTAGAGAGAAATCGCTGTAAAACACAAAGCGCGAACAAGCGAGAAGCAGAGCAGCAGAGTGTTCTGCGCAGTGTACTGTGTGTCAGTGAGTGACTCCTGCTAAGAAGGAAGATCAACCACAGCTAACTTTGCTACTACATGCAAATTCTACATGCAGCCTCCTGTGCTAAACAGGATCTTGCTGTTAGGCTTTGAAATGCAGAGAACACACTGGCCTGTACAGTGGAAAGGGAGAAGTGCTGTGTGGTGCGCTTGCTTTCTCTTTAGCTTGAAGTGCACTTTCGCTTTGCAGACTTGAAAGAGTGCAAGCTACTCTTTCAGGAAGCTAGACAGACTGCTGTGCTAGAGGTGGCTTAGGAGAAAAGTGCACCTCTCTGTGTGCCCTGCTTCTTCTAGGAGTACCATGCACGTTGATCTTCCTTCTTAGCAGGAGTCACTCACTGACACACAGTACACTGCGCAGAACACTCTGCTGCTCTGCTTCTCGCTTGTTCGCGCTTTGTGTTTTACAGCGATTTCTCTCTACCAGAGGTGAATTGTCTATACTGCTCACTCAGTACACTCTGCTGCTAGCTTCTGCTACTGCCAAAACACACCCTGGCATGTGCATTTTTCTTCTAAACCCTCTGTTCCATACAGATCTGCCCTGCATCTTGTAAGAGTGCTGTGCACTCCTTGAAGCCTGCAGAGCGAACAGCACAGTAGTGAAAGTAATGCTTAGGAGAAAGCGTGCACAGCACACAGCATTCCTGGCCCTGCACTGAACATACCAATGTCATCTCTGCATATGGCAGCCGGATTAACAAGCGTCTTATTTGCCACAGAAAACTGCATGAAGAGTATGTATTGCAGCAGCTAAGCTATGGGAAGTTGAATTTCCTTCTTCCTAGTTCTGTGCTCTTCTCCTTGCAGGCTTCCAAGAGTGTATGGCAGTGTTAGCAGAAGGAAAGAAGACTGGTATGGAACTGAGGCTTTAGAAGAAAAGTGCACATGCCAGGCGTGTTTTGGCAGTAGCAGAAGCTAGCAGCAGAGTGTACTGAGTGAGCAGTATAGACAATTCACCTCTGGTAGAGAGAAATCGCTGTAAAACACAAAGCGCGAACAAGCGAGAAGCAGAGCAGCAGAGTGTTCTGCGCAGTGTACTGTGTGTCAGTGAGTGACTCCTGCTAAGAAGGAAGATCAACCACAGCTAACTTTGCTACTACATGCAAATTCTACATGCAGCCTCCTGTGCTAAACAGGATCTTGCTGTTAGGCTTTGAAATGCAGAGAACACACTGGCCTGTACAGTGGAAAGGGAGAAGTGCTGTGTGGTGCGCTTGCTTTCTCTTTAGCTTGAAGTGCACTTTCGCTTTGCAGACTTGAAAGAGTGCAAGCTACTCTTTCAGGAAGCTAGACAGACTGCTGTGCTAGAGGTGGCTTAGGAGAAAAGTGCACCTCTCTGTGTGCCCTGCTTCTTCTAGGAGTACCATGCACGTTGATCTTCCTTCTTAGCAGGAGTCACTCACTGACACACAGTACACTGCGCAGAACACTCTGCTGCTCTGCTTCTCGCTTGTTCGCGCTTTGTGTTTTACAGCGATTTCTCTCTACCAGAGGTGAATTGTCTATACTGCTCACTCAGTACACTCTGCTGCTAGCTTCTGCTACTGCCAAAACACAGCCTGGCATGTGCATTTTTCTTCTAAACCCTCTGTTCCATACAGATCTGCCCTGCATCTTGTAAGAGTGCTGTGCACTCCTTGAAGCCTGCAGAGCGAACAGCACAGTAGTGAAAGTAATGCTTAGGAGAAAGCGTGCACAGCACACAGCATTCCTGGCCCTGCACTGAACATACCAATGTCATCTCTGCATATGGCAGCCGGATTAACAAGCGTCTTATTTGCCACAGAAAACTGCATGAAGAGTATGTATTGCAGCAGCTAAGCTATGGGAAGTTGAATTTCCTTCTTCCTAGTTCTGTGCTCTTCTCCTTGCAGGCTTCCAAGAGTGTATGGCAGTGTTAGCAGAAGGAAAGAAGACTGGTATGGAACTGAGGCTTTAGAAGAAAAGTGCACATGCCAGGCGTGTTTTGGCAGTAGCAGAAGCTAGCAGCAGAGTGTACTGAGTGAGCAGTATAGACAATTCACCTCTGGTAGAGAGAAATCGCTGTAAAACACAAAGCGCGAACAAGCGAGAAGCAGAGCAGCAGAGTGTTCTGCGCAGTGTACTGTGTGTCAGTGAGTGACTCCTGCTAAGAAGGAAGATCAACCACAGCTAACTTTGCTACTACATGCAAATTCTACATGCAGCCTCCTGTGCTAAACAGGATCTTGCTGTTAGGCTTTGAAATGCAGAGAACACACTTGCCTGTACAGTGGAAAGGGAGAAGTGCTGTGTGGTGCGCTTGCTTTCTCTTTAGCTTGAAGTGCACTTTCGCTTTGCAGACTTGAAAGAGTGCAAGCTACTCTTTCAGGAAGCTAGACAGACTGCTGTGCTAGAGGTGGCTTAGGAGAAAAGTGCACCTCTCTGTGTGCCCTGCTTCTTCTAGGAGTACCATGCACGTTGATCTTCCTTCTTAGCAGGAGTCACTCACTGACACACAGTACACTGCGCAGAACACTCTGCTGCTCTGCTTCTCGCTTGTTCGCGCTTTGTGTTTTACAGCGATTTCTCTCTACCAGAGGTGAATTGTCTATACTGCTCACTCAGTACACTCTGCTGCTAGCTTCTGCTACTGCCAAAACAGCCTGGCATGTGCATTTTTCTTCTAAACCCTCTGTTCCATACAGATCTGCCCTGCATCTTGTAAGAGTGCTGTGCACTCCTTGAAGCCTGCAGAGCGAACAGCACAGTAGTGAAAGTAATGCTTAGGAGAAAGCGTGCACAGCACACAGCATTCCTGGCCCTGCACTGAACATACCAATGTCATCTCTGCATATGGCAGCCGGATTAACAAGCGTCTTATTTGCCACAGAAAACTGCATGAAGAGTATGTATTGCAGCAGCTAAGCTATGGGAAGTTGAATTTCCTTCTTCCTAGTTCTGTGCTCTTCTCCTTGCAGGCTTCCAAGAGTGTATGGCAGTGTTAGCAGAAGGAAAGAAGACTGGTATGGAACTGAGGCTTTAGAAGAAAAGTGCACATGCCAGGCGTGTTTTGGCAGTAGCAGAAGCTAGCAGCAGAGTGTACTGAGTGAGCAGTATAGACAATTCACCTCTGGTAGAGAGAAATCGCTGTAAAACACAAAGCGCGAACAAGCGAGAAGCAGAGCAGCAGAGTGTTCTGCGCAGTGTACTGTGTGTCAGTGAGTGACTCCTGCTAAGAAGGAAGATCAACCACAGCTAACTTTGCTACTACATGCAAATTCTACATGCAGCCTCCTGTGCTAAACAGGATCTTGCTGTTAGGCTTTGAAATGCAGAGAACACACTGGCCTGTACAGTGGAAAGGGAGAAGTGCTGTGTGGTGCGCTTGCTTTCTCTTTAGCTTGAAGTGCACTTTCGCTTTGCAGACTTGAAAGAGTGCAAGCTACTCTTTCAGGAAGCTAGACAGACTGCTGTGCTAGAGGTGGCTTAGGAGAAAAGTGCACCTCTCTGTGTGCCCTGCTTCTTCTACGAGTACCATGCACGTTGATCTTCCTTCTTAGCAGGAGTCACTCACTGACACACAGTACACTGCGCAGAACACTCTGCTGCTCTGCTTCTCGCTTGTTCGCGCTTTGTGTTTTACAGCGATTTCTCTCTACCAGAGGTGAATTGTCTATACTGCTCACTCAGTACACTCTGCTGCTAGCTTCTGCTACTGCCAAAACACGCCTGGCATGTGCATTTTTCTTCTAAACCCTCTGTTCCATACAGATCTGCCCTGCATCTTGTAAGAGTGCTGTGCACTCCTTGAAGCCTGCAGAGCGAACAGCACAGTAGTGAAAGTAATGCTTAGGAGAAAGCGTGCACAGCACACAGCATTCCTGGCCCTGCACTGAACATACCAATGTCATCTCTGCATATGGCAGCCGGATTAACAAGCGTCTTATTTGCCACAGAAAACTGCATGAAGAGTATGTATTGCAGCAGCTAAGCTATGGGAAGTTGAATTTCCTTCTTCCTAGTTCTGTGCTCTTCTCCTTGCAGGCTTCCAAGAGTGTATGGCAGTGTTAGCAGAAGGAAAGAAGACTGGTATGGAACTGAGGCTTTAGAAGAAAAGTGCACATGCCAGGCGTGTTTTGGCAGTAGCAGAAGCTAGCAGCAGAGTGTACTGAGTGAGCAGTATAGACAATTCACCTCTGGTAGAGAGAAATCGCTGTAAAACACAAAGCGCGAACAAGCGAGAAGCAGAGCAGCAGAGTGTTCTGCGCAGTGTACTGTGTGTCAGTGAGTGACTCCTGCTAAGAAGGAAGATCAACCACAGCTAACTTTGCTACTACATGCAAATTCTACATGCAGCCTCCTGTGCTAAACAGGATCTTGCTGTTAGGCTTTGAAATGCAGAGAACACACTGGCCTGTACAGTGGAAAGGGAGAAGTGCTGTGTGGTGCGCTTGCTTTCTCTTTAGCTTGAAGTGCACTTTCGCTTTGCAGACTTGAAAGAGTGCAAGCTACTCTTTCAGGAAGCTAGACAGACTGCTGTGCTAGAGGTGGCTTAGGAGAAAAGTGCACCTCTCTGTGTGCCCTGCTTCTTCTAGGAGTACCATGCACGTTGATCTTCCTTCTTAGCAGGAGTCACTCACTGACACACAGTACACTGCGCAGAACACTCTGCTGCTCTGCTTCTCGCTTGTTCGCGCTTTGTGTTTTACAGCGATTTCTCTCTACCAGAGGTGAATTGTCTATACTGCTCACTCAGTACACTCTGCTGCTAGCTTCTGCTACTGCCAAAACACACCTGGCATGTGCATTTTTCTTCTAAACCCTCTGTTCCATACAGATCTGCCCTGCATCTTGTAAGAGTGCTGTGCACTCCTTGAAGCCTGCAGAGCGAACAGCACAGTAGTGAAAGTAATGCTTAGGAGAAAGCGTGCACAGCACACAGCATTCCTGGCCCTGCACTGAACATACCAATGTCATCTCTGCATATGGCAGCCGGATTAACAAGCGTCTTATTTGCCACAGAAAACTGCATGAAGAGTATGTATTGCAGCAGCTAAGCTATGGGAAGTTGAATTTCCTTCTTCCTAGTTCTGTGCTCTTCTCCTTGCAGGCTTCCAAGAGTGTATGGCAGTGTTAGCAGAAGGAAAGAAGACTGGTATGGAACTGAGGCTTTAGAAGAAAAGTGCACATGCCAGGCGTGTTTTGGCAGTAGCAGAAGCTAGCAGCAGAGTGTACTGAGTGAGCAGTATAGACAATTCACCTCTGGTAGAGAGAAATCGCTGTAAAACACAAAGCGCGAACAAGCGAGAAGCAGAGCAGCAGAGTGTTCTGCGCAGTGTACTGTGTGTCAGTGAGTGACTCCTGCTAAGAAGGAAGATCAACCACAGCTAACTTTGCTACTACATGCAAATTCTACATGCAGCCTCCTGTGCTAAACAGGATCTTGCTGTTAGGCTTTGAAATGCAGAGAACACACTGGCCTGTACAGTGGAAAGGGAGAAGTGCTGTGTGGTGCGCTTGCTTTCTCTTTAGCTTGAAGTGCACTTTCGCTTTGCAGACTTGAAAGAGTGCAAGCTACTCTTTCAGGAAGCTAGACAGACTGCTGTGCTAGAGGTGGCTTAGGAGAAAAGTGCACCTCTCTGTGTGCCCTGCTTCTTCTAGGAGTACCATGCACGTTGATCTTCCTTCTTAGCAGGAGTCACTCACTGACACACAGTACACTGCGCAGAACACTCTGCTGCTCTGCTTCTCGCTTGTTCGCGCTTTGTGTTTTACAGCGATTTCTCTCTACCAGAGGTGAATTGTCTATACTGCTCACTCAGTACACTCTGCTGCTAGCTTCTGCTACTGCCAAAACACGCCTGGCATGTGCATTTTTCTTCTAAACCCTCTGTTCCATACAGATCTGCCCTGCATCTTGTAAGAGTGCTGTGCACTCCTTGAAGCCTGCAGAGCGAACAGCACAGTAGTGAAAGTAATGCTTAGGAGAAAGCGTGCACAGCACACAGCATTCCTGGCCCTGCACTGAACATACCAATGTCATCTCTGCATATGGCAGCCGGATTAACAAGCGTCTTATTTGCCACAGAAAACTGCATGAAGAGTATGTATTGCAGCAGCTAAGCTATGGGAAGTTGAATTTCCTTCTTCCTAGTTCTGTGCTCTTCTCCTTGCAGGCTTCCAAGAGTGTATGGCAGTGTTAGCAGAAGGAAAGAAGACTGGTATGGAACTGAGGCTTTAGAAGAAAAGTGCACATGCCAGGCGTGTTTTGGCAGTAGCAGAAGCTAGCAGCAGAGTGTACTGAGTGAGCAGTATAGACAATTCACCTCTGGTAGAGAGAAATCGCTGTAAAACACAAAGCGCGAACAAGCGAGAAGCAGAGCAGCAGAGTGTTCTGCGCAGTGTACTGTGTGTCAGTGAGTGACTCCTGCTAAGAAGGAAGATCAACCACAGCTAACTTTGCTACTACATGCAAATTCTACATGCAGCCTCCTGTGCTAAACAGGATCTTGCTGTTAGGCTTTGAAATGCAGAGAACACACTGGCCTGTACAGTGGAAAGGGAGAAGTGCTGTGTGGTGCGCTTGCTTTCTCTTTAGCTTGAAGTGCACTTTCGCTTTGCAGACTTGAAAGAGTGCAAGCTACTCTTTCAGGAAGCTAGACAGACTGCTGTGCTAGAGGTGGCTTAGGAGAAAAGTGCACCTCTCTGTGTGCCCTGCTTCTTCTAGGAGTACCATGCACGTTGATCTTCCTTCTTAGCAGGAGTCACTCACTGACACACAGTACACTGCGCAGAACACTCTGCTGCTCTGCTTCTCGCTTGTTCGCGCTTTGTGTTTTACAGCGATTTCTCTCTACCAGAGGTGAATTGTCTATACTGCTCACTCAGTACACTCTGCTGCTAGCTTCTGCTACTGCCAAAACACGCCTGGCATGTGCATTTTTCTTCTAAACCCTCTGTTCCATACAGATCTGCCCTGCATCTTGTAAGAGTGCTGTGCACTCCTTGAAGCCTGCAGAGCGAACAGCACAGTAGTGAAAGTAATGCTTAGGAGAAAGCGTGCACAGCACACAGCATTCCTGGCCCTGCACTGAACATACCAATGTCATCTCTGCATATGGCAGCCGGATTAACAAGCGTCTTATTTGCCACAGAAAACTGCATGAAGAGTATGTATTGCAGCAGCTAAGCTATGGGAAGTTGAATTTCCTTCTTCCTAGTTCTGTGCTCTTCTCCTTGCAGGCTTCCAAGAGTGTATGGCAGTGTTAGCAGAAGGAAAGAAGACTGGTATGGAACTGAGGCTTTAGAAGAAAAGTGCACATGCCAGGCGTGTTTTGGCAGTAGCAGAAGCTAGCAGCAGAGTGTACTGAGTGAGCAGTATAGACAATTCACCTCTGGTAGAGAGAAATCGCTGTAAAACACAAAGCGCGAACAAGCGAGAAGCAGAGCAGCAGAGTGTTCTGCGCAGTGTACTGTGTGTCAGTGAGTGACTCCTGCTAAGAAGGAAGATCAACCACAGCTAACTTTGCTACTACATGCAAATTCTACATGCAGCCTCCTGTGCTAAACAGGATCTTGCTGTTAGGCTTTGAAATGCAGAGAACACACTGGCCTGTACAGTGGAAAGGGAGAAGTGCTGTGTGGTGCGCTTGCTTTCTCTTTAGCTTGAAGTGCACTTTCGCTTTGCAGACTTGAAAGAGTGCAAGCTACTCTTTCAGGAAGCTAGACAGACTGCTGTGCTAGAGGTGGCTTAGGAGAAAAGTGCACCTCTCTGTGTGCCCTGCTTCTTCTAGGAGTACCATGCACGTTGATCTTCCTTCTTAGCAGGAGTCACTCACTGACACACAGTACACTGCGCAGAACACTCTGCTGCTCTGCTTCTCGCTTGTTCGCGCTTTGTGTTTTACAGCGATTTCTCTCTACCAGAGGTGAATTGTCTATACTGCTCACTCAGTACACTCTGCTGCTAGCTTCTGCTACTGCCAAAACACGCCTGGCATGTGCATTTTTCTTCTAAACCCTCTGTTCCATACAGATCTGCCCTGCATCTTGTAAGAGTGCTGTGCACTCCTTGAAGCCTGCAGAGCGAACAGCACAGTAGTGAAAGTAATGCTTAGGAGAAAGCGTGCACAGCACACAGCATTCCTGGCCCTGCACTGAACATACCAATGTCATCTCTGCATATGGCAGCCGGATTAACAAGCGTCTTATTTGCCACAGAAAACTGCATG
This sequence comes from Erithacus rubecula, assembly GCF_903797595.1. Classification (NCBI taxonomy): domain Eukaryota; kingdom Metazoa; phylum Chordata; class Aves; order Passeriformes; family Muscicapidae; genus Erithacus; species Erithacus rubecula. The sequence continues at coordinate 8,472 of NW_027636179.1, forward strand.
AAGAGTATGTATTGCAGCAGCTAAGCTATGGGAAGTTGAATTTCCTTCTTCCTAGTTCTGTGCTCTTCTCCTTGCAGGCTTCCAAGAGTGTATGGCAGTGTTAGCAGAAGGAAAGAAGACTGGTATGGAACTGAGGCTTTAGAAGAAAAGTGCACATGCCAGGCGTGTTTTGGCAGTAGCAGAAGCTAGCAGCAGAGTGTACTGAGTGAGCAGTATAGACAATTCACCTCTGGTAGAGAGAAATCGCTGTAAAACACAAAGCGCGAACAAGCGAGAAGCAGAGCAGCAGAGTGTTCTGCGCAGTGTACTGTGTGTCAGTGAGTGACTCCTGCTAAGAAGGAAGATCAACCACAGCTAACTTTGCTACTACATGCAAATTCTACATGCAGCCTCCTGTGCTAAACAGGATCTTGCTGTTAGGCTTTGAAATGCAGAGAACACACTGGCCTGTACAGTGGAAAGGGAGAAGTGCTGTGTGGTGCGCTTGCTTTCTCTTTAGCTTGAAGTGCACTTTCGCTTTGCAGACTTGAAAGAGTGCAAGCTACTCTTTCAGGAAGCTAGACAGACTGCTGTGCTAGAGGTGGCTTAGGAGAAAAGTGCACCTCTCTGTGTGCCCTGCTTCTTCTAGGAGTACCATGCACGTTGATCTTCCTTCTTAGCAGGAGTCACTCACTGACACACAGTACACTGCGCAGAACACTCTGCTGCTCTGCTTCTCGCTTGTTCGCGCTTTGTGTTTTACAGCGATTTCTCTCTACCAGAGGTGAATTGTCTATACTGCTCACTCAGTACACTCTGCTGCTAGCTTCTGCTACTGCCAAAACACGCCTGGCATGTGCATTTTTCTTCTAAACCCTCTGTTCCATACAGATCTGCCCTGCATCTTGTAAGAGTGCTGTGCACTCCTTGAAGCCTGCAGAGCGAACAGCACAGTAGTGAAAGTAATGCTTAGGAGAAAGCGTGCACAGCACACAGCATTCCTGGCCCTGCACTGAACATACCAATGTCATCTCTGCATATGGCAGCCGGATTAACAAGCGTCTTATTTGCCACAGAAAACTGCATGAAGAGTATGTATTGCAGCAGCTAAGCTATGGGAAGTTGAATTTCCTTCTTCCTAGTTCTGTGCTCTTCTCCTTGCAGGCTTCCAAGAGTGTATGGCAGTGTTAGCAGAAGGAAAGAAGACTGGTATGGAACTGAGGCTTTAGAAGAAAAGTGCACATGCCAGGCGTGTTTTGGCAGTAGCAGAAGCTAGCAGCAGAGTGTACTGAGTGAGCAGTATAGACAATTCACCTCTGGTAGAGAGAAATCGCTGTAAAACACAAAGCGCGAACAAGCGAGAAGCAGAGCAGCAGAGTGTTCTGCGCAGTGTACTGTGTGTCAGTGAGTGACTCCTGCTAAGAAGGAAGATCAACCACAGCTAACTTTGCTACTACATGCAAATTCTACATGCAGCCTCCTGTGCTAAACAGGATCTTGCTGTTAGGCTTTGAAATGCAGAGAACACACTGGCCTGTACAGTGGAAAGGGAGAAGTGCTGTGTGGTGCGCTTGCTTTCTCTTTAGCTTGAAGTGCACTTTCGCTTTGCAGACTTGAAAGAGTGCAAGCTACTCTTTCAGGAAGCTAGACAGACTGCTGTGCTAGAGGTGGCTTAGGAGAAAAGTGCACCTCTCTGTGTGCCCTGCTTCTTCTAGGAGTACCATGCACGTTGATCTTCCTTCTTAGCAGGAGTCACTCACTGACACACAGTACACTGCGCAGAACACTCTGCTGCTCTGCTTCTCGCTTGTTCGCGCTTTGTGTTTTACAGCGATTTCTCTCTACCAGAGGTGAATTGTCTATACTGCTCACTCAGTACACTCTGCTGCTAGCTTCTGCTACTGCCAAAACACGCCTGGCATGTGCATTTTTCTTCTAAACCCTCTGTTCCATACAGATCTGCCCTGCATCTTGTAAGAGTGCTGTGCACTCCTTGAAGCCTGCAGAGCGAACAGCACAGTAGTGAAAGTAATGCTTAGGAGAAAGCGTGCACAGCACACAGCATTCCTGGCCCTGCACTGAACATACCAATGTCATCTCTGCATATGGCAGCCGGATTAACAAGCGTCTTATTTGCCACAGAAAACTGCATGAAGAGTATGTATTGCAGCAGCTAAGCTATGGGAAGTTGAATTTCCTTCTTCCTAGTTCTGTGCTCTTCTCCTTGCAGGCTTCCAAGAGTGTATGGCAGTGTTAGCAGAAGGAAAGAAGACTGGTATGGAACTGAGGCTTTAGAAGAAAAGTGCACATGCCAGGCGTGTTTTGGCAGTAGCAGAAGCTAGCAGCAGAGTGTACTGAGTGAGCAGTATAGACAATTCACCTCTGGTAGAGAGAAATCGCTGTAAAACACAAAGCGCGAACAAGCGAGAAGCAGAGCAGCAGAGTGTTCTGCGCAGTGTACTGTGTGTCAGTGAGTGACTCCTGCTAAGAAGGAAGATCAACCACAGCTAACTTTGCTACTACATGCAAATTCTACATGCAGCCTCCTGTGCTAAACAGGATCTTGCTGTTAGGCTTTGAAATGCAGAGAACACACTGGCCTGTACAGTGGAAAGGGAGAAGTGCTGTGTGGTGCGCTTGCTTTCTCTTTAGCTTGAAGTGCACTTTCGCTTTGCAGACTTGAAAGAGTGCAAGCTACTCTTTCAGGAAGCTAGACAGACTGCTGTGCTAGAGGTGGCTTAGGAGAAAAGTGCACCTCTCTGTGTGCCCTGCTTCTTCTAGGAGTACCATGCACGTTGATCTTCCTTCTTAGCAGGAGTCACTCACTGACACACAGTACACTGCGCAGAACACTCTGCTGCTCTGCTTCTCGCTTGTTCGCGCTTTGTGTTTTACAGCGATTTCTCTCTACCAGAGGTGAATTGTCTATACTGCTCACTCAGTACACTCTGCTGCTAGCTTCTGCTACTGCCAAAACAAGCCTGGCATGTGCATTTTTCTTCTAAACCCTCTGTTCCATACAGATCTGCCCTGCATCTTGTAAGAGTGCTGTGCACTCCTTGAAGCCTGCAGAGCGAACAGCACAGTAGTGAAAGTAATGCTTAGGAGAAAGCGTGCACAGCACACAGCATTCCTGGCCCTGCACTGAACATACCAATGTCATCTCTGCATATGGCAGCCGGATTAACAAGCGTCTTATTTGCCACAGAAAACTGCATGAAGAGTATGTATTGCAGCAGCTAAGCTATGGGAAGTTGAATTTCCTTCTTCCTAGTTCTGTGCTCTTCTCCTTGCAGGCTTCCAAGAGTGTATGGCAGTGTTAGCAGAAGGAAAGAAGACTGGTATGGAACTGAGGCTTTAGAAGAAAAGTGCACATGCCAGGCGTGTTTTGGCAGTAGCAGAAGCTAGCAGCAGAGTGTACTGAGTGAGCAGTATAGACAATTCACCTCTGGTAGAGAGAAATCGCTGTAAAACACAAAGCGCGAACAAGCGAGAAGCAGAGCAGCAGAGTGTTCTGCGCAGTGTACTGTGTGTCAGTGAGTGACTCCTGCTAAGAAGGAAGATCAACCACAGCTAACTTTGCTACTACATGCAAATTCTACATGCAGCCTCCTGTGCTAAACAGGATCTTGCTGTTAGGCTTTGAAATGCAGAGAACACACTGGCCTGTACAGTGGAAAGGGAGAAGTGCTGTGTGGTGCGCTTGCTTTCTCTTTAGCTTGAAGTGCACTTTCGCTTTGCAGACTTGAAAGAGTGCAAGCTACTCTTTCAGGAAGCTAGACAGACTGCTGTGCTAGAGGTGGCTTAGGAGAAAAGTGCACCTCTCTGTGTGCCCTGCTTCTTCTAGGAGTACCATGCACGTTGATCTTCCTTCTTAGCAGGAGTCACTCACTGACACACAGTACACTGCGCAGAACACTCTGCTGCTCTGCTTCTCGCTTGTTCGCGCTTTGTGTTTTACAGCGATTTCTCTCTACCAGAGGTGAATTGTCTATACTGCTCACTCAGTACACTCTGCTGCTAGCTTCTGCTACTGCCAAAACACGCCTGGCATGTGCATTTTTCTTCTAAACCCTCTGTTCCATACAGATCTGCCCTGCATCTTGTAAGAGTGCTGTGCACTCCTTGAAGCCTGCAGAGCGAACAGCACAGTAGTGAAAGTAATGCTTAGGAGAAAGCGTGCACAGCACACAGCATTCCTGGCCCTGCACTGAACATACCAATGTCATCTCTGCATATGGCAGCCGGATTAACAAGCGTCTTATTTGCCACAGAAAACTGCATGAAGAGTATGTATTGCAGCAGCTAAGCTATGGGAAGTTGAATTTCCTTCTTCCTAGTTCTGTGCTCTTCTCCTTGCAGGCTTCCAAGAGTGTATGGCAGTGTTAGCAGAAGGAAAGAAGACTGGTATGGAACTGAGGCTTTAGAAGAAAAGTGCACATGCCAGGCGTGTTTTGGCAGTAGCAGAAGCTAGCAGCAGAGTGTACTGAGTGAGCAGTATAGACAATTCACCTCTGGTAGAGAGAAATCGCTGTAAAACACAAAGCGCGAACAAGCGAGAAGCAGAGCAGCAGAGTGTTCTGCGCAGTGTACTGTGTGTCAGTGAGTGACTCCTGCTAAGAAGGAAGATCAACCACAGCTAACTTTGCTACTACATGCAAATTCTACATGCAGCCTCCTGTGCTAAACAGGATCTTGCTGTTAGGCTTTGAAATGCAGAGAACACACTGGCCTGTACAGTGGAAAGGGAGAAGTGCTGTGTGGTGCGCTTGCTTTCTCTTTAGCTTGAAGTGCACTTTCGCTTTGCAGACTTGAAAGAGTGCAAGCTACTCTTTCAGGAAGCTAGACAGACTGCTGTGCTAGAGGTGGCTTAGGAGAAAAGTGCACCTCTCTGTGTGCCCTGCTTCTTCTAGGAGTACCATGCACGTTGATCTTCCTTCTTAGCAGGAGTCACTCACTGACACACAGTACACTGCGCAGAACACTCTGCTGCTCTGCTTCTCGCTTGTTCGCGCTTTGTGTTTTACAGCGATTTCTCTCTACCAGAGGTGAATTGTCTATACTGCTCACTCAGTACACTCTGCTGCTAGCTTCTGCTACTGCCAAAACACAGCCTGGCATGTGCATTTTTCTTCTAAACCCTCTGTTCCATACAGATCTGCCCTGCATCTTGTAAGAGTGCTGTGCACTCCTTGAAGCCTGCAGAGCGAACAGCACAGTAGTGAAAGTAATGCTTAGGAGAAAGCGTGCACAGCACACAGCATTCCTGGCCCTGCACTGAACATACCAATGTCATCTCTGCATATGGCAGCCGGATTAACAAGCGTCTTATTTGCCACAGAAAACTGCATGAAGAGTATGTATTGCAGCAGCTAAGCTATGGGAAGTTGAATTTCCTTCTTCCTAGTTCTGTGCTCTTCTCCTTGCAGGCTTCCAAGAGTGTATGGCAGTGTTAGCAGAAGGAAAGAAGACTGGTATGGAACTGAGGCTTTAGAAGAAAAGTGCACATGCCAGGCGTGTTTTGGCAGTAGCAGAAGCTAGCAGCAGAGTGTACTGAGTGAGCAGTATAGACAATTCACCTCTGGTAGAGAGAAATCGCTGTAAAACACAAAGCGCGAACAAGCGAGAAGCAGAGCAGCAGAGTGTTCTGCGCAGTGTACTGTGTGTCAGTGAGTGACTCCTGCTAAGAAGGAAGATCAACCACAGCTAACTTTGCTACTACATGCAAATTCTACATGCAGCCTCCTGTGCTAAACAGGATCTTGCTGTTAGGCTTTGAAATGCAGAGAACACACTGGCCTGTACAGTGGAAAGGGAGAAGTGCTGTGTGGTGCGCTTGCTTTCTCTTTAGCTTGAAGTGCACTTTCGCTTTGCAGACTTGAAAGAGTGCAAGCTACTCTTTCAGGAAGCTAGACAGACTGCTGTGCTAGAGGTGGCTTAGGAGAAAAGTGCACCTCTCTGTGTGCCCTGCTTCTTCTAGGAGTACCATGCACGTTGATCTTCCTTCTTAGCAGGAGTCACTCACTGACACACAGTACACTGCGCAGAACACTCTGCTGCTCTGCTTCTCGCTTGTTCGCGCTTTGTGTTTTACAGCGATTTCTCTCTACCAGAGGTGAATTGTCTATACTGCTCACTCAGTACACTCTGCTGCTAGCTTCTGCTACTGCCAAAACACAGCCTGGCATGTGCATTTTTCTTCTAAACCCTCTGTTCCATACAGATCTGCCCTGCATCTTGTAAGAGTGCTGTGCACTCCTTGAAGCCTGCAGAGCGAACAGCACAGTAGTGAAAGTAATGCTTAGGAGAAAGCGTGCACAGCACACAGCATTCCTGGCCCTGCACTGAACATACCAATGTCATCTCTGCATATGGCAGCCGGATTAACAAGCGTCTTATTTGCCACAGAAAACTGCATGAAGAGTATGTATTGCAGCAGCTAAGCTATGGGAAGTTGAATTTCCTTCTTCCTAGTTCTGTGCTCTTCTCCTTGCAGGCTTCCAAGAGTGTATGGCAGTGTTAGCAGAAGGAAAGAAGACTGGTATGGAACTGAGGCTTTAGAAGAAAAGTGCACATGCCAGGCGTGTTTTGGCAGTAGCAGAAGCTAGCAGCAGAGTGTACTGAGTGAGCAGTATAGACAATTCACCTCTGGTAGAGAGAAATCGCTGTAAAACACAAAGCGCGAACAAGCGAGAAGCAGAGCAGCAGAGTGTTCTGCGCAGTGTACTGTGTGTCAGTGAGTGACTCCTGCTAAGAAGGAAGATCAACCACAGCTAACTTTGCTACTACATGCAAATTCTACATGCAGCCTCCTGTGCTAAACAGGATCTTGCTGTTAGGCTTTGAAATGCAGAGAACACACTGGCCTGTACAGTGGAAAGGGAGAAGTGCTGTGTGGTGCGCTTGCTTTCTCTTTAGCTTGAAGTGCACTTTCGCTTTGCAGACTTGAAAGAGTGCAAGCTACTCTTTCAGGAAGCTAGACAGACTGCTGTGCTAGAGGTGGCTTAGGAGAAAAGTGCACCTCTCTGTGTGCCCTGCTTCTTCTAGGAGTACCATGCACGTTGATCTTCCTTCTTAGCAGGAGTCACTCACTGACACACAGTACACTGCGCAGAACACTCTGCTGCTCTGCTTCTCGCTTGTTCGCGCTTTGTGTTTTACAGCGATTTCTCTCTACCAGAGGTGAATTGTCTATACTGCTCACTCAGTACACTCTGCTGCTAGCTTCTGCTACTGCCAAAACACAGCCTGGCATGTGCATTTTTCTTCTAAACCCTCTGTTCCATACAGATCTGCCCTGCATCTTGTAAGAGTGCTGTGCACTCCTTGAAGCCTGCAGAGCGAACAGCACAGTAGTGAAAGTAATGCTTAGGAGAAAGCGTGCACAGCACACAGCATTCCTGGCCCTGCACTGAACATACCAATGTCATCTCTGCATATGGCAGCCGGATTAACAAGCGTCTTATTTGCCACAGAAAACTGCATGAAGAGTATGTATTGCAGCAGCTAAGCTATGGGAAGTTGAATTTCCTTCTTCCTAGTTCTGTGCTCTTCTCCTTGCAGGCTTCCAAGAGTGTATGGCAGTGTTAGCAGAAGGAAAGAAGACTGGTATGGAACTGAGGCTTTAGAAGAAAAGTGCACATGCCAGGCGTGTTTTGGCAGTAGCAGAAGCTAGCAGCAGAGTGTACTGAGTGAGCAGTATAGACAATTCACCTCTGGTAGAGAGAAATCGCTGTAAAACACAAAGCGCGAACAAGCGAGAAGCAGAGCAGCAGAGTGTTCTGCGCAGTGTACTGTGTGTCAGTGAGTGACTCCTGCTAAGAAGGAAGATCAACCACAGCTAACTTTGCTACTACATGCAAATTCTACATGCAGCCTCCTGTGCTAAACAGGATCTTGCTGTTAGGCTTTGAAATGCAGAGAACACACTGGCCTGTACAGTGGAAAGGGAGAAGTGCTGTGTGGTGCGCTTGCTTTCTCTTTAGCTTGAAGTGCACTTTCGCTTTGCAGACTTGAAAGAGTGCAAGCTACTCTTTCAGGAAGCTAGACAGACTGCTGTGCTAGAGGTGGCTTAGGAGAAAAGTGCACCTCTCTGTGTGCCCTGCTTCTTCTAGGAGTACCATGCACGTTGATCTTCCTTCTTAGCAGGAGTCACTCACTGACACACAGTACACTGCGCAGAACACTCTGCTGCTCTGCTTCTCGCTTGTTCGCGCTTTGTGTTTTACAGCGATTTCTCTCTACCAGAGGTGAATTGTCTATACTGCTCACTCAGTACACTCTGCTGCTAGCTTCTGCTACTGCCAAAACACAGCCTGGCATGTGCATTTTTCTTCTAAACCCTCTGTTCCATACAGATCTGCCCTGCATCTTGTAAGAGTGCTGTGCACTCCTTGAAGCCTGCAGAGCGAACAGCACAGTAGTGAAAGTAATGCTTAGGAGAAAGCGTGCACAGCACACAGCATTCCTGGCCCTGCACTGAACATACCAATGTCATCTCTGCATATGGCAGCCGGATTAACAAGCGTCTTATTTGCCACAGAAAACTGCATGAAGAGTATGTATTGCAGCAGCTAAGCTATGGGAAGTTGAATTTCCTTCTTCCTAGTTCTGTGCTCTTCTCCTTGCAGGCTTCCAAGAGTGTATGGCAGTGTTAGCAGAAGGAAAGAAGACTGGTATGGAACTGAGGCTTTAGAAGAAAAGTGCACATGCCAGGCGTGTTTTGGCAGTAGCAGAAGCTAGCAGCAGAGTGTACTGAGTGAGCAGTATAGACAATTCACCTCTGGTAGAGAGAAATCGCTGTAAAACACAAAGCGCGAACAAGCGAGAAGCAGAGCAGCAGAGTGTTCTGCGCAGTGTACTGTGTGTCAGTGAGTGACTCCTGCTAAGAAGGAAGATCAACCACAGCTAACTTTGCTACTACATGCAAATTCTACATGCAGCCTCCTGTGCTAAACAGGATCTTGCTGTTAGGCTTTGAAATGCAGAGAACACACTGGCCTGTACAGTGGAAAGGGAGAAGTGCTGTGTGGTGCGCTTGCTTTCTCTTTAGCTTGAAGTGCACTTTCGCTTTGCAGACTTGAAAGAGTGCAAGCTACTCTTTCAGGAAGCTAGACAGACTGCTGTGCTAGAGGTGGCTTAGGAGAAAAGTGCACCTCTCTGTGTGCCCTGCTTCTTCTAGGAGTACCATGCACGTTGATCTTCCTTCTTAGCAGGAGTCACTCACTGACACACAGTACACTGCGCAGAACACTCTGCTGCTCTGCTTCTCGCTTGTTCGCGCTTTGTGTTTTACAGCGATTTCTCTCTACCAGAGGTGAATTGTCTATACTGCTCACTCAGTACACTCTGCTGCTAGCTTCTGCTACTGCCAAAACACGCCTGGCATGTGCATTTTTCTTCTAAACCCTCTGTTCCATACAGATCTGCCCTGCATCTTGTAAGAGTGCTGTGCACTCCTTGAAGCCTGCAGAGCGAACAGCACAGTAGTGAAAGTAATGCTTAGGAGAAAGCGTGCACAGCACACAGCATTCCTGGCCCTGCACTGAACATACCAATGTCATCTCTGCATATGGCAGCCGGATTAACAAGCGTCTTATTTGCCACAGAAAACTGCATGAAGAGTATGTATTGCAGCAGCTAAGCTATGGGAAGTTGAATTTCCTTCTTCCTAGTTCTGTGCTCTTCTCCTTGCAGGCTTCCAAGAGTGTATGGCAGTGTTAGCAGAAGGAAAGAAGACTGGTATGGAACTGAGGCTTTAGAAGAAAAGTGCACATGCCAGGCGTGTTTTGGCAGTAGCAGAAGCTAGCAGCAGAGTGTACTGAGTGAGCAGTATAGACAATTCACCTCTGGTAGAGAGAAATCGCTGTAAAACACAAAGCGCGAACAAGCGAGAAGCAGAGCAGCAGAGTGTTCTGCGCAGTGTACTGTGTGTCAGTGAGTGACTCCTGCTAAGAAGGAAGATCAACCACAGCTAACTTTGCTACTACATGCAAATTCTACATGCAGCCTCCTGTGCTAAACAGGATCTTGCTGTTAGGCTTTGAAATGCAGAGAACACACTGGCCTGTACAGTGGAAAGGGAGAAGTGCTGTGTGGTGCGCTTGCTTTCTCTTTAGCTTGAAGTGCACTTTCGCTTTGCAGACTTGAAAGAGTGCAAGCTACTCTTTCAGGAAGCTAGACAGACTGCTGTGCTAGAGGTGGCTTAGGAGAAAAGTGCACCTCTCTGTGTGCCCTGCTTCTTCTAGGAGTACCATGCACGTTGATCTTCCTTCTTAGCAGGAGTCACTCACTGACACACAGTACACTGCGCAGAACACTCTGCTGCTCTGCTTCTCGCTTGTTCGCGCTTTGTGTTTTACAGCGATTTCTCTCTACCAGAGGTGAATTGTCTATACTGCTCACTCAGTACACTCTGCTGCTAGCTTCTGCTACTGCCAAAACACGCCTGGCATGTGCATTTTTCTTCTAAACCCTCTGTTCCATACAGATCTGCCCTGCATCTTGTAAGAGTGCTGTGCACTCCTTGAAGCCTGCAGAGCGAACAGCACAGTAGTGAAAGTAATGCTTAGGAGAAAGCGTGCACAGCACACAGCATTCCTGGCCCTGCACTGAACATACCAATGTCATCTCTGCATATGGCAGCCGGATTAACAAGCGTCTTATTTGCCACAGAAAACTGCATGAAGAGTATGTATTGCAGCAGCTAAGCTATGGGAAGTTGAATTTCCTTCTTCCTAGTTCTGTGCTCTTCTCCTTGCAGGCTTCCAAGAGTGTATGGCAGTGTTAGCAGAAGGAAAGAAGACTGGTATGGAACTGAGGCTTTAGAAGAAAAGTGCACATGCCAGGCGTGTTTTGGCAGTAGCAGAAGCTAGCAGCAGAGTGTACTGAGTGAGCAGTATAGACAATTCACCTCTGGTAGAGAGAAATCGCTGTAAAACACAAAGCGCGAACAAGCGAGAAGCAGAGCAGCAGAGTGTTCTGCGCAGTGTACTGTGTGTCAGTGAGTGACTCCTGCTAAGAAGGAAGATCAACCACAGCTAACTTTGCTACTACATGCAAATTCTACATGCAGCCTCCTGTGCTAAACAGGATCTTGCTGTTAGGCTTTGAAATGCAGAGAACACACTGGCCTGTACAGTGGAAAGGGAGAAGTGCTGTGTGGTGCGCTTGCTTTCTCTTTAGCTTGAAGTGCACTTTCGCTTTGCAGACTTGAAAGAGTGCAAGCTACTCTTTCAGGAAGCTAGACAGACTGCTGTGCTAGAGGTGGCTTAGGAGAAAAGTGCACCTCTCTGTGTGCCCTGCTTCTTCTAGGAGTACCATGCACGTTGATCTTCCTTCTTAGCAGGAGTCACTCACTGACACACAGTACACTGCGCAGAACACTCTGCTGCTCTGCTTCTCGCTTGTTCGCGCTTTGTGTTTTACAGCGATTTCTCTCTACCAGAGGTGAATTGTCTATACTGCTCACTCAGTACACTCTGCTGCTAGCTTCTGCTACTGCCAAAACACGCCTGGCATGTGCATTTTTCTTCTAAACCCTCTGTTCCATACAGATCTGCCCTGCATCTTGTAAGAGTGCTGTGCACTCCTTGAAGCCTGCAGAGCGAACAGCACAGTAGTGAAAGTAATGCTTAGGAGAAAGCGTGCACAGCACACAGCATTCCTGGCCCTGCACTGAACATACCAATGTCATCTCTGCATATGGCAGCCGGATTAACAAGCGTCTTATTTGCCACAGAAAACTGCATGAAGAGTATGTATTGCAGCAGCTAAGCTATGGGAAGTTGAATTTCCTTCTTCCTAGTTCTGTGCTCTTCTCCTTGCAGGCTTCCAAGAGTGTAT
>NW_027636178.1:0-20344 GCF_903797595.1 Erithacus rubecula
CCTTCCCCCGCAAGTGGCCGCCTCAACTCCGCGGCACCCTCCGAGGCAGAGCGTTGACATTCGAGCTGGGTCCACCCGGTGTCCGTCGCCCTGCCTGGAGCGAGGCAGACCCGTTGCCCCTGCGAGCGGCCGCCTCGACTCGGCGGCGCCCTCCGCGGCGTCACGCCGGCCCCGGAGCTGGGTCCAACCGGTGTCCACCGCCCTGCCCTGAGCGAGGCAGACCCGTTGCCCCCGCCAGCGCCCGCCTTGACTCCGCGGCGCTTTCCCCGGCGTCGCGCCGGCCCCGGTGCCGGGTCTACCCGGTCTCCGCCGCCCTGCCTGGAGCGAGGCAGACCCGTTGCCTTAGCGAGAGGCCGCCTCGACTCGGCGGCCTGCTCTGCGGCGGCACGCCGGCCTCGGAACCGGGTCCACCCGGTGTTCGCCGCCCTGCCCGGAGCGAGGCAGAAAAGATGCCACCGCAAGCATCCTCCTCGACTCGACGGCACTTTGTCCGGCGCCCCGGCGGCCCCGGACCCGGCTCCACCCGGTGTCCGCTGCCCTGCCATGAGCGAGGCAGACCCCTTGGCCCCGCGAGTGGCAACCTCGACTCGGCGGCGCTCTCTCCGGCGGCACGCCAGCCCCAGAGCCGGGTCGACCTCGTGTCCGCCACCCTGGCCAGAGCGAGGCAGACCCCTTGTTCCCGCGAGCGGTCGCCTCGACTCAGCTGCGCGCTCTGCGGCGGCACGCCGGCACCGTAGCCGTTTTCACTTGGTGTCCACTACCCTGGCCGGAGCGAGGCAGACCCCTTGCCCTCGCGAGAGGCTGCCTCGACTCGGCGGCGCCCTTAGCGGCGGCACGCCGGCCTCGGAGCCGGGTCCACCCGGTGTCCGCCGCCCTGCCCGGAGAGAGGCAGACACCTTGCCCCCGCGAGCGGCAGCCTCGACTCGGCGGCGCCCTCCGCCGCAGCACGCCGGCCTCGGATCACGGTCCACCCAGTGTCCACTGCACGGCCCGGAGCGAGGAAGAACCCTTCCCCCGCAAGTGGCCGCCTCGACTCCGCAGCACCATCCGAGGCGGAACGTTGACATTGGAGCCGGGTCCACCTGGTGTCCGCCGCCCTGCCCTGAGCGAGGCAGACCCGTTGCCCCCGCGAGCGGCAGCCTCGACTCGGCGGCGCCCTCCGCCGCGGCACGCCAACCTCGGATCAGGGTCCACCCAGTGTCCGCCGCACGGCCCGGAGCGAGGCAGAACCCTTCTCTCGCAAGTGGCCGCCTCGACTCCGCGGCACCCTCCGAGGCGGAACGTTGACATTGGAGCTGGGTCCACCCGGTTTCCGCCGCCCGGCCCGAAGCGAGGCAGACCCGTTGCCCCCGCCAGCGGCCGCCTCCACTCGGCGGCGCACTCCGCGGTGGCACGCCGGCCCCGGAGCTGGGTCCAACCGATGTCCGCCGCCCTGCCTGAGCGCAGCAGACCCGTTGCCTCCGTGAGAGGCCGCCTCTACTCGGCGGCGTGCTCTGCGGCGGCACGCCGGCCTCGGAACCGGGTCCACCCGGTGTCCGCCGCCCTGCCCGGAGCGAGACAGAAAAGATGCCACCGCAAGCATCCGCCTCGACTCAACGGCACTTTGTCCGGCGCCTTGGCGGCCCTGGACCCAGCTCCACCCGGTGTCCGCTGCCCTGGCCAGAGCGCGGCAGACCCCTTGCCCTCGCGAGCGGCAACCTCGACTCGGCGGCGCTCTCTCCGGCGGCACGCTGGCCCTGTAGCCGTTTGCACTTGGTGTCCGCTACCCTGGCCGGAGCGAGGCAGACCCCTTGCCCTCGCGAGCGGCAGCCTCGACTCGGCAGGGCCCTTAGCGACGGCACGCCGGCCCCAGAGCCGGGTCCACCCGGTGTCCGCCGCCCTGCCTGAGCGAGGCAGACCTGTTGACCTTGCGAGTGGTCGCCTAGACTTGGCGGCGTGCTCCGCGACAACACGCCAGCCCCGCAGCCGAGTCCACCCGGTGTCCGCCGCCCTGCTCGAAGCGAGGCAGACCCCTAGCCCATACAAGCGTACGCCTCGACTCAGCGGCGCCCTCCGCGGCTGCACGCCGGCCCCGGAGCCGGGTCCACGCATTGTCCGTTGCCCTGTCGCGAGCGAGGTAGACCCCTTGCCCTCTCGAGCGGCCGCCTCGACTCCGCGAAGCTTTCCCCGGCAACACGCCGGCCCCAGAGCCAGATCCACCCGGTGTCCGCCGCCCTGCCCTGAGCGAGGCAGACCCGTTGCCCATGCGAGCGACCGCCTAGACTTGGCGGCGCCCTCCGTGGCAGCACGCCAGCCCCGGAGCCGGGTTCACTCGGTTTCCGCCGCCCTGCCCTGAGCGAGGCGAACCCCTTGCCCCCGCGAGCGGCCGCCTCGAGTTTGCGGCGCTTTCCCAGGCAGTACACCGGCCCCGGAGCCGGGTCCACCCGGGGTCCGCCGCACTGCCCTGATCGATGCAGACCCGTTGCCCCCGCGAGCGGCAGCCTCGACTCCGCGGCACCTTCCCCAGCGGCACGCCCACCCCGGAGCCAGGTCCACCCGTTGTCCGCCGCCCTGCCTTGAGCGAGGCAGACCCCTTGCCCCCGCGAGTGGCCGCTTCGACTTCGCGGCGCTTTCCATGGCGGCACGCCAGCCCCAGAGGCGGATACACCCAGTGTACGCCGCCCTGCCCGGAACGAGGCAGACCCCTTGCCCCCGCGAGCGGCCGCCTCCACTCGGCGGCACCCTGTGCGACGGCACGCTGGCCCCAGGGCCGGGTCCAACCGGTGTCTGCCTCCCTGCTCGAAGCGAGGCAGACCCCTAGCCCCTGCAAGCGGATGCCTCGACTCCGCGGCGCCCTCCGCATCTGCACGCCGGCCTCAGAGCTTGGTCCACCCGGTGTTCGCCGCCCTGCCCCGAGCGAGGTAGACCCCTTGCCCCCGCGTGCGGTTGCCTCGACTCGGTAGCGCCCTCCGCGGCGGCACGCCGGCCCTGTCGCCGGGTCCACGCATTGTCCGTTGCCCTGTCGCGAGCGAGGCAGACCCCTTGCCCCTGTGAGCGGCCGCCTTGACTCCGCGGAGCTTTCCCCGGCGGCACGCCGGCCCCAGAGCCAGATCCACCCGGTGTCTGCCACCCTTCCCAGAGCGAGGCAGACCCCTTGCTACCGCAAGCGGATGCCTCGACTCGGCGGCGCCCTCTGCCGCGGCACGCCGGCCCCGAAGCCAGGTCTACCTGGTGTCCACCGGCCTGCCATGAGCGAGACTGACCCGCTGCCTCCGTCATCGCCAGCCTCGACTTAGCGGCGCTTTCCCCGGCGGCACGCCGGCCCCGGAGCTGGGTCCACCCGGTGTCCGCCGCACTGCCTAGAGCGAGGCGGACCCCTTGCCACCGCGAGCGGTTGCCTCGACTCCGCGGCACAATCCGCAACGGCACGCCGGCCCCGGAGCCGGGTCCACCTGGTGTCCGCCACCCTGCCCTGAGCGAGACAGACCCATTCCCCCGCGAGTAGCCGCCTCGACTTTGCGGCACCCTCCGAGGCGAAAGGCCGACCCCTGAGAAGGGTCCACCCGGTTTCCACCGCCCTGCCTGGAGTGAGGCAGGCCCGTTGCCTTTGCGAGCGGCCGCCTCGATTCGGCTTCGCCCTTCGCGGTGGCACTCCGGCCGCGGAGCCCGGTCCACCCGGTGTCCGCAGCAATGAGACTAAGAGCAATGTAAACCTGTTGTCCCAGAGCCGGGAAGATCTGGTGTCCGCCGCAATGATAATAAGTGCGAGGGAGACCTGTTCTCCTGGAGCCAGGCCCACCCGGTGTCCGCCGCCCTGCCCGGAGCGAGGCAGGCCCCTTGACACCGCGAGCGGCCATCTCGTCTTCGCGGCGCCCTTTGCGGCGGCACGCCGAACCCGGAGACGGGTCCACCCGGTGTCCGCCACCCTGCCCGGAGCGAGGCAGACACCATTCCCCCGCGAGCGGCAGCCTCGACTTTGCGGAGCTTTCCCGGGCGGCACGCAGGCCCCAGAGCCGGGTCTACCAGGTCTCCGCCACCCTGCCCAAAGCGAGGCAGACCCGTTTCCCCCGCGAGCGGCAGCCTCGACTCCGTGGCGCCTTCCCCAGCGGCACGCCGGGCCCGGAGCCGGGTCCACCCGGTTTCCGCCGCCCTGCCCTGAGCAAGGCGAACCCCTTGCCCCCGCGAGAGGCCGCCTCGAGTTTGCGGCGCTTCCCCAGGCAGTACACCGGCCCCAGAGCCGTGTACACCCGGTGTCCGCCTCCCTGCCCGGAGCGAGGCAGACCCGTTGCCCATGCGAGCGGCTGCCTAGACTCGGCAGCGCCATCTGCGTTAGCACGCCGGCCCCGGAGCTGGGTCTACCCGGTGTCCGCCGCCCTGCCCTGAGCGAGGCAGACCCGTTCCCCGGCAAGTAGCCGCCTCGACTTCGCGGCACCCTCCGAGGCGGAACGCCGACCCCGGAGCCGGGTCCACCCGTCGATGCAGACCCATTGCCCCCGCGAGCGGCAGCCTCGACTCCGCGGCGCCTTCCCCGGCGGCACGCCGACCCTGGAGCCGGGTCCACCCGGTGTCCGCCGCCCTGCCCGGAGCGAGGCAGACACCATTCCCTGCAAGCGGCCGCCTCGTCTTCGCTACGCCCTTTGCGGCGGCACGCCGAACCCGGAGACAGGTCTACCCAGTGTCCACCGCCCTGCCCCGAGCGAGGCAGACACCATGCCCCCGCGAGCGGGTGCCTCGACTCTGCGACGCTTTCTCCAGCGGCACGTCGGCCCCGGGGCCGGGTCCACCCGGTGTCCCCTCCCTGCCCGGAGCGAGGCAGACCCGTTGCCCTTGCGAGCTGTCGCCTCGATTTGGCGGCACCCTCTGCGGCAACACGCCAGCCTCGCAGCCGTGTCGACCCCCTGTCCTCGCTCTGCCCAGAATGAGGCAGACCCGTTGCCCCTGCGAGCGGCCGCCTCGACTCGGTGGCGCCTTTCGCGGCGGCATGCCGACCTGAGTCGGGTCCATCCGGTGTCCGCCGCTCTGCCCAGAGCGAGGCAGACCCTTTGCCCTTGCGAGCGGCCGCCTCAAGTCGGCGGCGCTCTCCGCGTCAGCAAGCCGGCACCGGACCCCAGTTGACCCGCTGTCCTCCGCAATGCCCGGAGCGAGGCAAATCCCTTGCCCCCGCGAGTGACCGCCTCGACTTGGCGGCGCCCTGTGCGGCGGCACGCCGGCTCCGGAGCCAGGTGGACCCGGTGTTCGCCGCCCTGCACTAAGCGAGGCAGACCCCTTGACCCCGCGAGCGGCCGCCTCGACTCGGCGGCGCCCTCCACGGCGGCACACCGACCACAAAGCTGGGTCCACCCGGTGTCCGCAGCAATGAGACTAAGTGCGAGGTAGACCTGTTGTCCCGGAGCATGGTCCACCCGGTGTCCGCCGCCCTGCCCGGAGCAAGGCATACCCTGTGCCCCCGCGAGCAGCAGCCTTGACTCGGCAGCGCCCTCCGCGGTGGCACACCAGCCCCGGAGCCGGGTCCACCTGATGTCCAACGCCCTGCCAGAAGCGAGGCAGAACTCTTGCCCTTGCGAGCAACTTCCTCAACTCGGCGGGGTCCTACGCTGCGGCACGCCGGCCCCAGAGACGGTTCGACCCGCTGCCCCCGCCCTGCCCAGAGCGAGGCAGACCCTTTTCCCCCGCGAGCGGCCGCCTCGACTCGGCGGCGCCATTCGCGGCGGCACACCGGCCTGAGTCGTGTCCACCCGCTGTTTGCCGCTCTGCCCGGAGCGAGGAGAACCCTTTTCCCCCGCGAGCGGCCGCCTCGACTTCGCGGCGTTTTCCCCGGCGGCACGCTGTTTCCGGAGCTAAGTCCACCTGGTGTCCGCCGCCCTGCCCGGAGCGAGGCAGGCCCCTTGCCCTTGCGAGTGGCCGCCTCGACTCGGCGGCGCTCTCCGCGTCGGCAAGCCGGCCACAGAGCCGCGTCGACCCGCTGTCCTCCGCACTGCCCGGAGCGAGGCAGACCCCTTGCCACTGCGAGCGGCCACCTCGACTCAGCGGCGACCTTTGTGGCAGCACGCCGGCCCCGGAGACAAGTCGACCCGCTGTCCGTCGCCCTGCCCTGAGCGAGGCAGACCCCTTGCCCGCGCAAGCGGCCGCCTCGATGCGACGGCGCCTTTCGCGGCGGCGCGCCCACCCTGAAGCCGGGTCCACCCTGTGTTCGCCGCAATGAGACTATGTGCGAGGTAGACCTGCTGTCCCGGAGCCGGGAAGGTCTGGTGGCCGCCGCAATGAGAATAAGTGTGAGGTAGAGCTTTTGGCTTGGATCCGGGTCCACCCAATGTCCACCGCCCTGCCCTGAATGAGGCATACCCCTTGCCCCCGCGAGCTGACGCCTTGAATCGGCGGCGCCCTCCGTGGCGGCACGCCGGCCCCGGAGCCGGGTCCACCCGGTGTCCGCCGCCCTGCCCGGAGCGAGGCAGACCCCTTGCCCCCGTGAGCGGCCGCCTCGACTCCGCGGCGCTCTCCGTGGCAGCACGCCGGCCCCGGAGCTGGGTCCACCCCATTTCCGCCGCCCTGCCCTGAGCGAGGCAGACCCCTTGCCCCCGCGAGCGGCCGCCTCGACTTCGGCGGCGCCCTCAGCGACGGCACTCCATCCCCGGAGCCGGGTCCACCCGGTGTCCGTCACCCTGCCCTGAGCGAGGCAGACCCGTTGCCTTTGCCAGGGCCCGCCTCCACTCCGCAGCGCCCTATGCGGCGGCACGCCGGCCCTGGAGCCGTGTCCACCCAGTGTCCGCCGCCCTGCCTTGAGCGAGGCAGACCCCTTGCCCCTGCGAGCGGTCACCTTGACTCGGCGGCGCCCTCCGCGGCGGCACGCCGGCCCCGGAGTTGGGTCCACCTGGTGTCCGCCGCTTGGCCCTGAGCGAGGCAGACACCTTGCCCCTGCGAGCGACCAGGTCTACCTTTCTCCGGGAGAAATGGTCTACCTTGCATTTAGACTTATTTCGGCGGACACCGGGTCGACCCGGCTCTGGGGCCGCCGTGCCGCCTGGTAGAGCGCTGCCGAGGCAAGGCAGACGGTCGCGGGGACAACGGGTCTGCCTCGCTCTGGGCAGGGCGGCGGACACCGGGTTGACCCGGCTTGAGCTTCTGGAGGCTGAGGAAGTCCAGAACACTGTAGTGGTTCCGAGGTTCTGGAGGCACCAAGGAAGCTCAGGGTTGCTGGGGGATATTGAGGGTGCAGTGGGGTTTGAGGATCCCTGAGAGGTTTCGGATCCCTGAGGACCCCACAGTCACGCCTCCCCTCTTTCCTTTGCAGCTGACAGGAAGCAGCAGAAAAGGTGAGTGTGATGCTCACACCAAAATCTGGCTTTGACCCCAACCCCCAAGACCTCCCATTCCCTCCCACACATCCCTTTTATTCCCTCAGGGTCCCCCCACAGCCCCCGGCCCCCCCAGAGGAGGGGGAGGTGCTGGACACCCACGTTGTGAGCACCAATCAGATGGAGGGGTAGTCCAGGCTGGGGCACACACAGAGGGACATGTCACCCATGAGTGTCCCCCTGCCCAGATGCCACAGCCAGTGTCTCTCGCAGTGCCCCCCCCATGCCACCACACTGCAGGATCCCTAGGTGACCTACGCAGAGCTGCCAGCAACCCATGGGAGATCACGGGAATGCGGGGACATCTACGGGAATGTGCTGTGACACTCGAGGCACGGATGGGACTGGGGCACTGGTTGCACTTGGAGCACTGGGGGTACTGGGGTAACCCCATCATATGGCAGTCACACACGTGTGCCTCCCGCACTGGTCCCATTGGAGCCCAACATTCACGGGTAGGAGGGTACAAGTGGGGTGTCACGGGTGAAGCAGCACAGGGACACTAAAGCTCCCCATGCCCCCAGAATCCCCAAGGGCTTCCTCACCTCCATTGCATATATGGCTCCCCATTCCATATTTAAGTGCTCCCAGAATTCTCAGACACTTCTCCATTCCCTCCCTACTGTGGTCCCAGTATCCCCAAGGGCTCTCTTTTTCCCCTCCCAGTGCCTCTCCATTGTTCCCAGTATATCCATGGATCCATAGGGTTCTAATTCTCCCTCCCAGTACCCCTGTGCTCCCAGTGTCTGTGCAATGCCCCTCTCAGCACTCCCAGTACACCCACAGCTCCTCATCTTGCTCCCAGTGCCTGGGGGAACACAGGACTTGTTGCCTTCTTATTGGCACCAAAATGCAGCTTTTTGGTTTAGCTGGCAGTGGTGGTGTTTCTTTGTTCAGCTCTGTTGGGCTTTAGGAACGGGATTCTACAATGTTGGGCTGCCACATTCTCCACGCGATGATGTCACAAATGCCCTGGGGGCGTTCCAGAGACTCTTCCTTTTCCAGGGCAGTGGGGATCAGGCTATGGCACAGTGTGAGGTGTTAGGGACAGGAGAAATTGGATGTCTCAAGACATTTTGAAACACCTGAATTTGGCAGGGCTGGTTTAGGCTTTGCTTTTGGTGACACAAGATCCTGTGTGTCAGTCAGTCTGTCAGCCATTGCACACTGAGGACAGTGGGATGCTCTGCCAAACCCATCTCCGGAGTGGCCAAGTGACCAGGAGTTCCGCCTTGGAACAGGGGCCTTGAAGGCCCCAGGGTTTTAAAGGCAGAGCATGAGGTGGCCAGGTGCCTGAACGTGTCTTTTCTTTGAGTATTTGCCCCATTCATGCTGGAACCCAAGAGTTGGAAACTGTCTTGGTTTAAGAGAAAAACATCCGCCAAGGAAAGCTGGAAGCTTCCTGGAATGGAAAGAGAACGCATCCTTCCAAATTTTTATAACTGTGGCAATTATGAGGCTTCCAGGTAAAAATTTAAGAAAAGGAACAACAGGTAATTCTTAGGAAATTTATAGAACAGAACAGAACAGAACAAACAGCAAGACAAGAACTGAAATTTCCAACCAGCTCAGGGCTGTTTGCTCATCCTTGGTGCAGTTCTGGCCACAGCTAGCAGGGGGTGCTGCAGGGAGCACTCCCGGCCAGCAGGGGGCGCTGCAGGGAGCACTCCCGGCCAGCAGGGGGCGCTGCAGGGAGCACTCCCGCCCAGCAGGGGTCGCCCCGGTGCCAGCTCCAACCCCTCAGGGGCCATGGCAGCCTCGGGTGGGAGGGACGAGCCCAAATCGCTCCTTTGGCAAACTCACGCTTTGCACCAATCAGTTCCGGCAGCAGCACCGGCAGCCCCCGGGCAGAAGAGATGAAGGCAGCATCTTGGATCCTGGTGCCCGGTGGCAGCGCAGCAGTGTCCCGGCCCAGGCACACACCCTGCACAACACCCGCCACCGCTCTCTCTGATGGGACCGCAAGGAAGGCAGCACCCAACCCCAGGCAGGTCTCAGGCCCACAGCAGCACCTCTTGTGCCTTTCCACCACAATTCCTGAAAATCCTCAGCATCTCACTGCCTTTTCCTCCTTCAGCCCTGGCACAGCAGCTCTGGGAATGTTGAATTCCCCTGGCATGTTGAGGAAAGCAGGTGCTCCTTGCTGACACTGCCAGGGCTCCTCAGGGGCTCCACAGCACGTTTGGGGCTGCTGCTCTTCCTGGGCCACTGCTAGTCCCAACACAGCAGCCACAGGGGGTGGAGGAGGAGAGGGAGCAGCAGAGCCTTAATGAGCTGTTGTAATTATGGCTGGGGTTCCTAAAGGTCACTTGTGCTGCTGAACCATCCCTGTGCACAAACACACAGCTCTGCTGCCACTCCTGTGTATTTTGGGCTACTGTGGCAGCACTGGACACATTTTGGGGCTCAGATGCCCCCAGCTCTGCCCACAAGAAGTTTTTTGGCTGCCGGGAAGTTCTGTGGAGCTTCTCCCCTTGGCCACTGCACAGGGATGGGCATTGGCCAACCCTGCTCTGGCCAGCCCCAGATGGCAGCCAGGACCTGAGGCTCCCCCGCCCCCTTGGCTTTGATTCTCGCAGCTTTTGAGCTGCTGCAAAAGTGAGAATTCTTTCTGTGGCCAAAAAAGGCCTGGCTGTGGTTTGCTCAACAACCTGACCAGGACCCTCCTCCTTCCTGAGCTGAGCAGGCAGAGCTGAGAAACACAAACCATTTCTTCCGGTTTAATCCAAAATCTGCGTTTTGTGTGCAAAAGGGACAAGGGTCTTGTGCCCCCTGGCACTGGGGAGGGAATGGGGAGCCCCTGGGGGTACTGGGAGCACTGGGAGCACTGGAACGGGGAGCTCTGGGCAGCCCCACATGGGATCCCCCACTCGTGGCCACCTCCCGGGCAGGGTGGGCAACCACGGGAGCCAAGGTGGGGGGAAACATGGGGGGTGCCCTCAGGCAGGGATCTCCAGTGCCCCCAGTGCCCCCAATGTCCCCAGTGTCACAGCTCATTCTCGTAGCTGTCACTGTGGTCCTGCTGTCACCCATGGGGTCCTGGAAGCTCCTTGTGGTCACCTGGGGGATATGGAGGGAGGTCCTGAAAGATACTCCAGGGTTGGGGACCTTGGTGGGGGTGACACCCATGGGTGACGTGTCCCTGTCCTCCTCGTACTCACTCCCTCTCTGCTTGGTGCCCACCACGTGGGGGTCCAGCAGTGCTCCCTCCTCTGAGGGGTCCTGTGGGGATAAGGGGGGGTCTTGGTGGTGTCTGTGGAGGGGGAAAGGGGAGTCCTGGCCTGAGCCCCCCACTCACCTGTCCTGGGGCTTTCTGGTGGCTGCAAGGAAAAGGGCAGGGGGTCACCATGGGGACCCCAGAACCCCTTAAATTTCCTGGGACCTCGGCAGCTCTACCCACCCACGGGAATCTCAAATCCCCACTGGAGTCTGATTCCCACTGCACCCCTGATTGCCTCAGGACACTCCAAGCACCCCTGAACCCCCCAGAACTTCTGTACCACTGCAGTGTCCCCAATGCCCCCATTGTCCCACACCCTCTGAGCAACAAAACTCAAAGCCCGGCAGGGAGAGACACCCCCAAAACTCTCCCAGGACTCCAAAAAGATCCCCCAACATCCCTGCACAGCCTTCCATCACCTTCCCAAACGCTCCAGGTACTTCCAGTGCCACCCCAATGTTCCTACAAGCCCATCCAGGGATGCCCCTGGAGCCCAACCAAGACCCCCCAAATTCCACACACAACCCCCAGGACTCCCTGCTGAGGTCATTGTGGGCTCAGTTTCCCCCAGCCCAGGGGCCCTGGGTGCTTCCCCCCCCCCCACTCTGGGGGCTTTCCCTCACTCCAGGACCTCCCCCTTCACAGAGTGTCACAACTTTTGCTGTAGATTGTCATAGATGTCACTGGGTTCCCAAGGTTGCCCATGTGGCCCCAGCAGCTCCATGTAGGTCACCTGAGGATCCTCCAGTGGGGGAGCCCTGTGGGAATAAGGGGGTGTGTGGAAGGGGATGGGAGCTCCTGAGGTTTGGGGAACACCCAAATCATGGTCAGAGCCTGCACTCACCTTTCCTGGTGCTTCCTGGCAGTTCCAAAGGAGACCTGGAGGGGTGACTTTGATTCCCCATCCACCCTCGAGAATCCTGAACCACCACCAGATCCTCAATGCCCTCCAGGTCCCCCCAGTATCCCTGATTCAACCCAGCAACCCTGAACCACGGCACTGCCCCAAGACTCTGACCCCTCAGAACCCCAAGCCTGGAAGGGAGGAGCACCCTCTGAATTCCCCACAAAGCCCTGATAGAACCCCCAACAGCCCTGCACAACCCTTCAGACACCCCAGTGCCCTGAGCCAAGATCACTGGGGGCTCAGCCCATCCCGAGTCAGGGGCTGTGGGGGCCACCCTCCCCTTCTCTGGGGCCTTCCCAGCACTCTGCAGGACCCCTGACCTCATCATCACCCACCCATGTGGATCCACCAGTGAAAAGCCACAGTGATACCCATGAGCAGGACCAGGAACAACAGGGACCCAACAAACCCTGCAGCTACTGCAGGAAACAGAGGGGACACGCTGGGGTCATGGGGGGAACCCCAGAGATTGCGCAATCCCAGTGATCTCATGAGTTCCCTTGCTGTGCCCTGTTCCATTTCTCTCACTGTCATGGACAGAGTGGGGGAGAATCTGGGTCATCTGTGATCTGGGAACCTCAGAACCACATAGGAACCATGAGTGACCCCACCTGTGTTCCAGTGGTGTCCTGTGGTTCCCTGTGGTGTCACCTCCAGGGCCAGCTCTGGGCTGAGTGCCTGGAACATGCGGTGCCTGTCCTGTCCCAGCTGGTTGGTGGCCACGCACTGGTAGGTGCTCGAATTTACCAAATCGACTGCACCAAGCTCCAGGAGGGGACCCCGGGCCACCTTGTGCCTGTTGTGCAGCCAGGTGAAGGTGACAGGGGCTGAGCCCACCTGCACCGAGCAGCGCAGGGTCACGGGGTCACCTGGGCGCACCTGGAGTGCCAGGGGACCGGGGGTGATGGTGGCATTGGCCACAGGCACTGTGGGGACACAGACAGGGCTGAGCAGGGGGGACACAAGGAGGATTTTTGGGGGAGAGGGATGCACCCAGGTGGGGTCCCGTGGAGGCTGTGGGGGCTCCCCATGCCCATCCCCGCACTCACTGCGCACTGTGACGCAGAGCCGGGCGCTGCTCTTCCGCACGGCCCCCCCTCGGAGCACACCTCACAGCTGGAATTCCCCGAGTGGAAGACCCCCACGGCGGGCATCAGGAGCTGTGGGGACCCCTGCAGGCCCCCCAGCAACTGCCCGTCCTGGTAGAAGCGATACAGGAGGGGTGCTGGGGGCCGCAGGGGGCTGGGGGTGCTGAGGCAGCTGAGATTGACGGGAGAACCCTTGGTGAGCTCGGGGGGACCCTCCAGCAGTGGCACTGTGAAGAGCTCTGAGAAGGAGATGGGGGAGCGGAATTTGTGTCCCCGAGTCCCAGGGAGGGGCTGTGGGGGTGTCAGGATGGCGGCTGTGGGGTGCTCACCCTGCATTGTCACTGGCGCCGAACACAACTGAACACGGATTCTCACACAGCTGTAGCAGCCATAGTGGCCGCTGTGCTGAAGCCCCAGGATGGATAGGGACAACTCGGTCCCATTGTGGAGACTCCCCAATTCCTTCCCGTCATGGCAGAAGGACACCAAGTTGACGGGCAAGTCCCCTGAGTGCCGGCAGTGCAGCGTCACCGTGTCCCCCTCCAGCAGCTCCTGCGCCGGTGCCTGCAGCACCAGCGAGTCTTTGGGAGAGGGGGTCCTGTCACAGCCGATGTCACTGGGACCCCCCACTGGGTCACACCAGGGGTCCCCAATTCCAGCACGGGGGTCCCCCCGCACTGGGATGCTCTGGGATGTCCCCAGAGCATGGGATAGGCTCTGGTCACACCAAGGGGTGACCCATGGAGCTGAGTCCACCCTGAGCCCTCAGGGTCCCTGTGTGCTGGGGTAGGGACACCCAAACCCCCTCACCATTTGACACCCTCATGGTGGGGGTGAGCCCACTGCTGTGTCTGTAACATGTGTAGCTGCCACTCTCAGTGACAATGGAGCTGTCGGGTCCCTTCTGTCCCCAGCGCCACCCGTCCTTGTACCAGGTGGTGGAACCGGCGGTCCCCAAGCCCTGGCAGCTCAGTGTCACTCAGTCCCACAGCACTGCAGACTCACCAGTGAGGCCGAGGGTCTGGGCTGGAAGGGAGAAGGGACAGAGCTGGGGGGGGGGAGGGGGAGCCCTGCAGACACAGCAGAACCTGGGGGGCCATCTCAACATCCCAGTTCCCCTGTTCCTGTCCCTCTGTTCCTGTCCCCACAGCCATCCCATGGCTGTGGTCACACTGGGGTCCATGCACATGCCATTATTCTGCTGGCCTTGGGGTCCTCAGGTAGCCCCACAGTCCCCCTGTGCCCCCTCCCCACCGCTCTCTGCCTCACCAGGACCCATCCCCAGGGTGTCAGACCCATTCCAGGGGCACTCACCCCACAGGAGCAGCACCACCTTCCCAGTCAGCCCAGGTGTCCCCGGCCATGGGCACTGGCTGTCACTCGCTGCTGGGACCACCTGTCCCCTGGCTGGAGGCTGAGGACAAGGGTGGGTGGCACAAGGTGGGATATAGAGTTCCCAGGAGTGGGGGACCAGGGATTGGTGTGCAGAGCAATGGGGGGGTCCTGTAGAGGGGGAGTCCCCGGAGATGGGGGGACTCAGGGATGGGGGTTCCAGCTGAATGGGGGCTGCAGGGATTTGGGGTCATGGATAGGGGTCCGAGGGATGAGGATGCCAGAGGAATGGTGAGTACTGGGAGGATCAAGGTTCTGGAGAAGGGGGACTGTAAGGGCTGGAGTGGATTCCTTAATAATGGGGGTTCTTGCCCATGGAGACACTGGGGATTGTCAGTCCTGAGATGGGGGTCCTCAGAAAGGGGGGTCATAATGAATTGGGGTTCCTTTATTGGAGTCCCAGTGGAATGGGGGTGCTAGGGATGGGCAGTGGCTGGGTGGGCCCATGGGTCACAGCTCCTTCCCTGGGTGCCTCAGTTGTTGTGGTGATCAAAGGCTCAGCGGTATCCCCTGGGGTTCCTGTGGTTTGGGGGGTCACCCAAACCTCAATGGATTCCAATGGGTTCACAGTCTGTATCCCCATCACCCCCCAGAGGCTTCTTCCTCCCTTCATTTAAGTTTCCTTTTTTTAATTCCTCAATTTCACAACCCCCCAATCTGTGCCTTGATGCTCCTGGGGGGCACCTGTACAGGCAACGGGTTGGGAGAACTCCAGGGTGGGAGAAAAGGGGGTACAAGGGGGTGCAGGGGGTGCTGGGATGGTTGGGGAGTCTGTGGGGGATGGGAGTGTTGGGCTGTGGCCCTCCCCCACACACTTCCACTTTGTCTCTCCCGAAGCAGAAGGAAGAGCTCCTGTCCTGGGGGATGGTGGCATCGGGGGATTCCAGACTTCCCCATTCTCACTCCTCCCCTGCAGGATCTCAGCCAGCAAGAGCAGCTGGGGAATGGAGCCCCAGGCTGCAAGGAGCTCCCAAACTCCTGCTCCTTGAAACCAGTGGCCATCCAAGTGTGGGGCCCAGCCATGGCCCAGCCCCAGTTCCCAGGGATGGGCACTGGCCAGCCCTGCTCTGGCCAGTCCCGCTCTGGCCAGCCCCAGGTGGCAGCCAGGACCTGAGGCTCCCCTGCCCCCTTGGCTTTGATTCTCGCAGCTTTCGAGCTGCTGCAAAGGTGAGAATTCTTTCTGTGGCCAAAAAAGGCCTGGTTGTGGTTTGCTCAGCCCTGCAAGAAGCACAAAAGCCAGTGTGAGCCCAAGCAGTGGCTCTGGGAGGGCATTTGATGGTTTTCAGAGCAGGGCTGGATGGAAACCCCTCCTGCAGGGGCAGCTGTGAGGGAACCAGTCTGGAAATGCATCAATTGATCATTTGGTGCCTGTCCCCAAGGCACTGAGAGAGCCCCAGAACTGCTGCAAACCCCACAGGGATCTGCTCAACAACCTGACCAGGACCCTCCTCCTTGAATAAAACCTGCAGCCCTCTGGAACCTCACATAAAGAATGTTTGGGTTCTGGATGTGGACACCAGAAAAGAGAGAAAAAAATGTGGAAATATGGAGCAGCGGCTGCACACGTCGCTCTGGGGCACAGGGGTGTCCCAGCAGGAGCAGGGAGTGCCCAGGCAGGGGAATTCAGGGCAGGGTGCAGTGCATTTACCAGGGAGTCAGAGCCTGAGGGACACACGGGCATTTCCACAGATTGCTGTGGAACCAAATGTACCTGGGATTTCCCATCATCACGGCAAAGTCATCACAGGTGTCCCCTAAGTTCTGGGCACCCCAGAAGTTCCAGGGCCCCACTGTGGACAGTGAGAATGCTCAGGAACCCCAGGACAGAGGTGCCCAGGATGTGCTGCCTCTCAGAAAGTGAGAGGAAAAGGGAGAAATCCCCAAGGATGTGGCACCTCCAGAACGAGGAGCCCCCTGGGACAAGAACCAGGTGTCACCAGCCCAGAGGAGCCCTTTTCCCTCCTGGCAGGACCCCTCTGGATGTGCCCCCAGGACAGAATCCACGTCCTGGCCTCAGCACAAACAGCCTCTTCCTTCTGCTGCAGGAAAGAGAAAGTGAAAATCTTGGGGGAGCACAGCCAGAGACCCTCATCCCCCACAGCCCCCCAAGCACTGCCTGCACCCCCAGACCCCCTTTCCCCATCCTGGGATCCCTCAGCTGCTACCTACTCAGGTGCTGCCTGGGATGGCTGAGCCAGGAAATGGGGAGATGGGAAAACGCCCAGGGGTGTGTGGGGCAGAGAGCCAGAATCTCCCAGGACAAGCCTGGGGTGCCCCCCTGGCTCTGAGCACCCTGTGGAGGCCGTGCTGGGCTCTGAGTCAGCCCAAAATCTGAGGCACCTTGTGAAGGGGCTGTGACCCATGTGCCCACCCAGCCACTGCCCACCCCTGCAACCACCTGGCAACCAAACCATGATACCCCCGTTCTCTTGGTCTCTCCTCCCCTCTCTTGAACCCCAATCCCAGCTCTCTATTTCCCAGCACCACCATTGCCTTGATCCAGTACCAATGACTTGTAGTTCCCCCACAACCCCCATTCCTGAGGGTCCCTTTTTCCCCCTGACCCCCATGCCCTGGACGCCAATCCCTGGATCCCTGCAACACCTCAGCCTCCAAATTCTGGCAAAACCCTGTCCTAACCATGTCCCACCATCACTCCCAAGTCTCACAAGGTCCCCACCCTGCCCCCATCCTGTCCCCACCCTGCCCCCACCAAGGGCCACCTACACATGAGGATGAGACGTGACCTCGCTTCCTGTCCCTTCATCCCAAGAGCCACCAGCCAGGGGACAGGTGGCCCCAGCAGCGAGTAACAGCCAGTGCCCATGGCCAGGGACACCAGGATGGCCGGGAAGGTGGCGCTGCTCCTGTGGGGTGAGTGCCCCGGGCACGGGCCTGATGCCCTGGGGATGGGCCCTGGTGAGGCAGAGAGCAGTGGGGAGGGGGCACAGGGGGGCTGTGGGGTCCCCTGAGGTCCCCAAGGTCAGCAAAGCCAAGGCATGGGCATGGAGCCCAGTGTGACCAGAGTCTTGGGGTAACCGTGGGGACAGGAACAGGGGAACTGGGATATGGGGTTGGGAACAGGGGGATCAGAATTAGGGGACAAGGATGTGGCAAAAAGGAACCTTGCGGTTGGGGCAGCTGTTTGAGACAGTGAGACAGGGATGCAGGGACAGGGACAAGGGCCACATCCCATGCAGATGGGGCATGGGGATAGGTGCCATGGGAATGGGATCACGGGCTCAGGGTGATGGGGATGTGGCTGTGGGGACAGGTGCTGAAGAGCTGATGGAGGTGAACTGTGCACACATGGGGTGTCCAAAATGCCCCCATGTCCTGCCTCAGCTCAGGGTGACTGAAGTGTTTCTGTCCTCAAATCCTCTGTGCCACACCTGTGTTCCCGTGGGGACAGTTTGGGGACAGACACCACACCAGGTCCCCCAGGTGCTGCTGTCCCTATGGTGCCATCCTCACCCAGCCCTGTCCCTTATCCCTTCCAGCCCAGACCCTCAGCCTCGCTGGTGAGTCCTCGGGGGATGGTATGTCCCTGCCCTGCTGTACCCAGCCCTGTGGTGGCCCTGGCAGGCTGGTGTCCCCTGTCACCCGCAGGTGCCCAGAGCACCCAGCTCCTGGTGGAGCCCCCCTGGACGCCCGCGGTGCTGTGAGACCGGGTGACACTGACCTGCCAGGGCTCGGGGACCGACGGTGCCACCACCTGGTACAAGGACGGGCGGCGCTGGAGGCAGGAGGGATCCGACAGCTTCACTGTCACAGTGAGTGGCAGCTACCAGTGTCAAAGACCCGGCAGTGGGCTCAGCCGCGCCGTGATGGTGTCAAATGGTGAGTGGGGACATGAAATGCTCAAGGAGGCTCCCTGATAGTTCTGGGTGGGCTCCACTCCATGAATGGACGCACATCCCTCGTGTGCCGAGAGCCTGTCCCCTGCACACAGGGACAGCTGTGTCACGGGGTTGCTCCTGCTGTCTCTGGGACCCTCCCATGCAGTGAACACTCCAGATGTCCCCAGTGCCATGGGCAGCCACTCTGGACCTGCCTCAGGCTCCTCATTGTGACGGGACCCTCCTGTCCCACAGAGCCACTGGTGCTGCAGGTGTCAGCAGGGGCATTGCTGGAGGGGGACACGGTGACACTGCGCTGCCGGAGCCGGCAGGACAATCCTGTCATCAGGGTGCAGTTTTACAAGGACGAGAAGGATCTCAGGGGGTCCCTCAGGGGCACCGAGCTCTCCCTGTCGCCCCTGGAGCTGCACAACAGCGGGACCTACCGCTGCGGTGGCTGGGTGGCACCAGGAACGTCACTGTCAGCACCGGTGACAGTGACAGTGCACGGTGAGCACCCCCACGGCTGGAACCCCAATATTCTGACACGTCCAAAGCCACTTCTCAGTGGACTGAGAGTCACAGTTCTCACCCCTATCTCCTTCCCAGAGCTCTTCACGGTGCCGACACTGAAGGGTCCCCCTGAGCTCATCGATGGGTTTCCCCTCAATCTCAGCTGCCTCAGCACCCCCAGCCCCCTGCGGCCCCCAGCCCCCCTCCGGTACCGCTTCTACCGGGACGGGCAGTTGGTGGGGGGCCCGCAGGGGTCCCCGCAGCTCCTGGTGCCCGCCGTGGGGGTCTCCCACTCGGGGAATTACAGCTGCGAGGTGCACTCCGAGGGGGGGGCCGTGCGGAAGAGCAGCGCCTGGCTCGGTGTCACGGTGCACAGTGAGTGCGGGGATGGGCACGGGGAGCCCCCACAGCCCTCTGAAATCTCTTATCCCTGCTCAACCCTCTGTGTGCCACCGTGCTCAGCTCTCTTCCTGGGTCCCTGCATTGCTTTCCCTGTTGCCTTCATCCACTGCTGGGGGCCCTCCATTGTCCACAGGTCCCACCATCCTTTTCTGCATCGCCATAATCTTCCCTTCAACCTTTTCCATGCGTCCCCCCCTCCCCGGTCTCCGAACTACCTTCTTCCTCACTGGGTTCCTCCCTCCCCTCTCTGATCCTCCCTCTCCCTGATTCCCTCACTGCTCCCTGGTTTCTCCCACACCTCCCATGTCCCAAATCCCTCCTGTGTCCCCCTGCAGGGGTCCCGATCCCGGGGGTGTCCCTGTCAGTGCAGCCCCCCGGGGGACAGGTTGCAGTTGGGGACCACCTGGTGCTGAGCTGCACGGTGGCCATGGGAACAGGTCCCCTGTCCTTCTCCTGGCACTGGGGGGGCTTGGGGACACCGCTGAGCACTGGCCCCCGCCTGGAGTTTCGGCATGTTAGGTACAATGACAGCGGCCAGTACCAGTGCCGAGTCAGCGATGGGGACAATGTGGTCGAGAGCCCCACACTGAACGTCACAGTCCTGGGTGAGTGGGACCCTTGGGCTGGGGGTGACCCTATCCACAGCATCCCAGATTCCACACATTCCCATTCCAACTCATCCCCCCCATCAGTCCCAGCCCAGTCCAGCCCAGTTCACAGCCCCCACCACTGGGTGTCACAGACCAGGGCAACTGGGACCATCTGGCTCCAAGTGTCCCCACTCAGGACATCCAAGCCATGCGTCCCTAACCCATCTGTCACATCCCCACTGCACATCAGGTCATATTCCCCCTACTGAACGTGACCCTCCCAGGGCTCTGAGACCCTTGGCACTGGGTTTGATGCCCCTGTTGATATGCCTCATGGCATCCATCACATCCCACCCATGCCATTCCATCCACCCCATCACCAGGTGACAACCATCCCCCTCCTTGGACACAGCATCCCTCATCCCACCCTCACCTCATCCTCATCCTCCACCCCTCATCCATCACATGCCATCATACCACACCACATGATGACCCCCAGCACCACGAGGACATTGTCCTGGGTGAGGGAACCCCTCTGTCTCCAGGTGCCACCATGCAGACTCCCTCATCCCCTGCCACAGTGTGCCAGCCCCTCCTCCTGGCTTCAGCCCTTTCTCTGTCCCCACAGTGCCTGTGACACCACAGGGACACTGGAACAGAGGTGAGGTCACACGGGGTCACTGGGATTGCAGGACCTCTGCAGTGACAGGTGACCCTGATGTGTCCCTTTTGTCCCCAGCAGTGGCTGCAGGCCTTGGCGGGTGCCTCCTATTCCTGGTCCTGCTCGTGGGTGGAGCTGTGGGCTGGCACCGGAGGATTAACATGAGTGAGTGACAATGGGGACAATGGGGGCCCAGGAGAGCTATGGGATCACCTAAATGTGGGGATAATGGTATGGCATCCACAGTCTTTGCCATGGGCTGTGCTGAGTGCTCAGGACCTTTACTCAAGGACCTGAAGGATTTGGAGTGGTGTTGGCCTTGCAAGCATTTGAGGGAATCTTTCAGTGATCCTGGAGGAATTTGGAGAGTCCCCTCCCTGCCAGGCTTGAGCTTCTGGAGG
>NW_027636177.1:0-20236 GCF_903797595.1 Erithacus rubecula
CCGCCCCGACTCGGCTGCGCTCTCGCGGCGGCACGCTGGCCTCGGAGCCGGGCACCCGGTGTCCGCCGCCCTGCCCCGAGCGAGGCAGACATTTGCCCTCGGGATCGGCCGCGTCGATTCAACGGCACTTTCCGGTGGCACGCTGGCCCTGGAGCCGAGTCCACCCGGTGTCCGCCGCCCTGCCCGAGCAAGGCAGACCCCTTGCCCCCGCAGAGAGAGGCAGACTCGTTGTCCCCGCGAGCGGCTGCCTTGACTCTGTAGCGTGATCCGCGGCGGCACGCCGGCCCCGGATCCGGGTCCACCCGGTGTTCACCGCCCCACTTGGAGCGAGGCAGACATGATGCCACCGCAAGCAGCCGCCTCGACTCGGCGGCGCTTTCTCCGGCAGCCGGCGGCCCCAAAGCCGGGTCCGCCCGGTGTCTGCAGCAATGAGACTTAAGTGCAAGGTAGACCTGTTGTCCCGGATCCGGGAAGATCTGGTGTCCGCCGCAATAAGTACGAGGTAGACCTGTTGTCCTGGAGCCGGGTCCACCCGGTGTCCGCCGCCCTGCCCCGAGCGAGGCAGACCCCTTGCCCCCGCGAGCGGCCTCCTCGACTCCGCGGCGCTTTCCCCGGCGGCACAGAGGCCCCGGAGCCGGGTCCACACAGTGTCCGCCGCCCTGCTCGGAGCGAGGCAGGCCCCCTGCCCCCGCGAGCAGCCGCCTCGACTCGGCGGAGACCTTCGCGGCGGCACGCCGGCTCCGGAGCCGGGTTCACTCAGTGTCCGCCGCCTGCCCTGAGCGAGGCAGACACGTTTCCCCCACGACGGCTGGCTCGACTCTGCGGCGTTTTCCCCGGCGGCACGCCGGCCCCGGAGTTGGGTCCAACATGTGTCCGCCGCCCTGCCCGGAGCGAGGCAGACCCCTTGGCCCCGCGAGCGGCCGCCTCGACTCCGCGGCATTCTCCGAGGCGGAACGCCAACCCCGGAGCCGGGTCCACCCGGTGTCTGCAGCAATGAGACTAAGTGCAAGGTAGACCTCTTGTCCCGGATCCGGGAATATCTGGTGTCCGCCGCAATAAGTACGAGGTAGAACCTGTTGTCCTGGAGCGGGTCCACCCGGTGTCCGTCGCCCTGCCTGGAGCAAGGCAGACCCCTTGCCCCCGCGAGCGGCCGCCTCGACTCCGCGGCGCTTTCCCCGGCGGCACAGAGGCCCCGGAGCGGGTCCACCAGTGTCCGCCGCCCTGCTCGGAGCGAGGCAGGTCCCTGCCCCCGCGAGCAGCCGCCCTCGACTCGGCGGAGACCTGCGCGGCGGCACGCCGGCTCCGGAGCCGGGTTTCACTCAGTGTCCGCCGCCCTGCCCTGAGCGAGGCAGACACGTTTCCCCCACGAGCGGCTGGCTCGACTCTGCGGCATTTTCCCCCGGCACGCCGGCCCCAGAGTTGGGTCCAACATGTGTCCGCAGCCCTGCCCGAAGCGAGGCAGACTTCTGGCCCCCGCGAGCGGCCGCCTCGACTCCGCGGCATTCTCCGAGGCGGAACGCCAACCCCGGAGCCGGGTCCACCCGGTGTCTGCAGCAATGAGACTAAGTGAAAGGTAGACCTGTTGTCCGGATCCGGGTCCACCCGGTGTCCGCCGCCCTGCCCCGAGCGAGGCAGACCCCTTGGCCCCGCGAGTGGCCGCCTCGCCCAGCGGCGCCCTTCGCGGCGCTACGCCGGCCTGGGAGCCGTGTCCACCCGGTGTCTGCCGCCGTGCCTGGAGCGAGGCAGACCGTTACCCCCGCGAGTGGCCCCCTCGACTCGGCGGCGTGTTCCGCGGCGGCACACCGGCCCCGGAGCCGGGTCCACCCAATGTCCCCGCACTGCCCGGAGAGAGGCTGACCCTTGCATCCGCGAGCGGCCGCCTCGACTCCGCGGCGCTTTCCCCGTCGGCAGGCCGGCCCCGAAATTGGGTCTACCCGGTGTCCGCCGCCCTGCCCCGAGCGAGGCAGACCACTTGCCCCCACGAGTGGCCGCCTCGACTCCGCGGCGCCATCCAAGGCGGCACGCCGATCCAGGAGCCGTGTCTACCCGGTGTCCCAGCCCTGCCCGCAGAGAGGCAGACCCGTTGCCCCCGCGAGCAGCCGCCTCGTCTCGGCTGCGCCCTCCGTGGCGGTACGCTGACCCCCCGGGTCCACCCGGTGTCCGCCGCCTTGCCCGGAGCGAGGCAGACCCGTTGCCCCCGCGAGCGGCTCCTCGACTCAGCGGCGCCCTCTGTGGCGCCGCCACCAGGGAGCCGTCCAACCGGTGCTGCTGCCATGCCCGAGCGAGGCAGACCCCTTGCCCCTGCGAGCGGCCGCCTCGACTCGGCGGCGCCGTCCGCGCACCACGCCGGCCCTGGAGCTAAGTCGACCCGCTGTCCGCCGCACTGCCCGGAGCGAGGCAGACACGTTGCGCCCGCGCGCGGTTAGCCTCGACTCGGCAGCACCTTCCGCGGCGGCACGCCGGCCCCAGAGCCGGGTCCACCCGGTGTCCGCAGCAATGAGACTAAGTGCGAGATAGACCTGTTGTCCCGGAACCGGGAGATCTGGTGTCCGCCGCAATAAGTGCGAGGTAGACCTGTTGTCCCGGAGCCGGGTTTACCCGGTGTCCGCCGCCCTGCCTGGACCGAGGCAGACCCCTTGCCTCCACGAGCGGCCGCCTCGATTCCGCGGCGCCCTCCAAGGCAGAACGCTGATCCCGGTGCCGGCTGCACCCGGTGTCCGCCCTCCTGCCCCGACCGAGGCAGACCCCTTGACCCCGCGTGTGACTGCCTCGATTCGGCAACGTCCTCCGTGGCGGCATGCCGGCCCCGGAGCCGGATGGACCCGGTGTCTGCCGCCCTGCCCGGTGCGAGGCAAATCCGTTGTCCCCTTGAGCGGCCGCCACGACTCCAGGGCACTTTTCCGGCGGGACGCCGGCCCCGGACCAGGTCCACCCGGTGTCCGCCGCCCTGCCCGGAGCGAGGCAGATCCCTTGCCTTCGCGAGCGGCCGCCCCGACTCGGCTGCGCTCGCCGCGGCGGCACGCTGGCCCTGGAGCCGGGACCACCCGGTGTTCGCCGCCCTGCACGGAGCGAGGCAGACACCATGACCCTGCGAGCGGCCGCCTCGATTCAGCGTCGCCCTCCGCGGCGGCACTCGTGCCCCGGAGTCGGATCCATCTGGTGTGCGCCGCCCTGCTCGGAGCGAGGCAGACCCCTTGCCCCCGCGAGCGGCACATCGACTCGGCAACGCTCTTCGCGGCGGCATGCCGGCCCCGGATCCGGGTCGACACGCTGTCCGCCGCCCTGCTCGGAGCGAGGCAGACCCCTTGACCCCGCGAGCGGCCGCCTCGACTCGGCGGGGTCCTACGCGGAGGAACGCCGGCTCCGGATCCGGGTCCACCCGGTGTCCGCCGCCCTGCCCAGAGCAAGGCAGATCCCTTGCCCCGCGAGCGGCCGCCCCGACTCGGCTGCGCTCTCCGCGGCGGCACGCTGGCCTCGGAGCCGGGCGGACCCGGTGTCCGCCGCCCTGCCCCGAGCGAGGCAGACCATTTGCCTCGGGATCGGCCGCGTCGATTCAACGGCACTTTCCCGGTGGCACGCTGGCCCCGGAGCCGAGTCCACCCGGTGTCCGCCGCCCTGCCCCGAGCAAGGCAGACCCCTTGCCCCCGCAGAGAGAGGCAGACTCGTTGTCCCCGCGAGCGGCTGCCTTGACTCTGTAGCGTGATCCGCGGCGGCACGCCGGCCCTGGAGCCGGGTCCACCCGGTGTTCACCGCCCCACTTGGAGCGAGGCAGACATGATGCCACCGCAAGCAGCCGCCTCGACTCGGCGGCGCTTTCTCCGGCAGCCCGGCGGCCCCAAAGCCGGGTCCGCCCGGTGTCTGCAGCAATGAGACTTAAGTGCAAGGTAGACCTGTTGTCCCGGATCCGGGAAGATCTGGTGTCCGCCGCAATAAGTACGAGGTAGACCTGTTGTCCTGGAGCCGGGTCCACCCGGTGTCCGCCGCCCTGCCCCGAGCGAGGCAGACCCCTTGCCCCCGCGAGCGGCCGCATCGACTCCGCGGCGCTTTCCCCGGCCGCACAGAGGCCCCGGAGCCGGGTCCACACAGTGTCCGCCGCCCTGCTCGGAGCGAGGCAGGCCCCCTGCCCCCGCGAGCAGCCGCATCGACTCCGCGGCACTTTCCCGGCGGGACGCCGGCCCCGGAGCCAGGTCCACCCGGTGTCCGCCGCAATTCCTGGAGCGAGGCAGACCCCTTGCCCCCGCGAGCTGCCGCCTCGACCATGCGGCGCTTTTCCCAGCCTCACGCTGGCCCTGGAGCCGGGTCCACCCGGTGTCCGCCGCCCTGCCCGGAGCAAGGCAGATCCCTTGCCCCGCGAGCGGCCGCCCCGACTCGGCTGCGCTCTCCGCGGCGGCACGCTGGCCTCGGAGCCGGGTCCACCCGGTGTCCGCCGCCCTGCCCCGAGCGAGGCAGACCATTTGCCCTCGGGAGCGGCCGCGTCGATTCAACGGCACTTTCCCGGTGGCACGCTGGCCCCGGAGCCGAGTCTACCCGGTGTCCGCCGCCCTGCCCCGAGCAAGGCAGACCCCTTGCCCCCGCGACCGGCCGCCTCGACTCCCTGGCGCATTCACTGGCGGAACGCCAGACCCGGAGACGGGTCGACCCGCTGTCCGCCGCCCTGCCCTGAGCGAGGCAGACCCCTTGACCCCGCGAGCAACAGCCTCGACTCCGCAGCGCTTCCCCGTCGGCAGGCCGGCCTCAAAGTAGGGTCCACCCTGTCCGCAACCCTGCCCGTTGCGAGGCAGACCCCTTGCCCCCGCGAGCGGCCGCCTCGACTCGATGGTGCCCTCCGCGGCGGCACGCCGGCCCTGGAGGCGGATCCACCCGGTGTCCACCGCCCGGCCCGGAGCGAGGCAGACCCCTTGACCCCGCGAGCAACCGCCTCGACTCCGTGACGCCCTTTGCGGCGGCACGCCGGCCCCGGACCAAGTTCCACCCGGTGTCCCCCGCCCTGCCCGGAGCGAGTCAGACCCGTTGCCTTTGCAAGCGGGCGGCCTCGGCATGGCAATGCCCCTTGCGGTGGCTCTCCGGCCCCGGAGCCGGGTCCACTTGGTGTCCGCCGCCCTGCTCGGAGCAAGGCAGACCCGTTGCCCCTGCGAGCGGCCGCCTCGACTCCGCGGCGTTTTCCCCGGCGGCACGCCGGCCCCGGAGCCAAGTCCACCTGGTGTTTGCCGCCTTGCCCGGAGCGAGGCAGGCCCCTTGCCCCCGCGAGCAGCCGCCTCGACTTGGCGGCGCTCTCCGCGCGGCACTCTGGCCCCGGAGCCGGGTCGACCCGGTGTCCGCCGCCCTGCAAAGAGTGAGGCAGACCCGTTTCCCCCGCGAGCGGCTGCCTCGACTCTGCGGCGCTCTCCCTGGTGGCACGCCGTCCCCGGAGCCGGGTCCAATGGGTGTCCGCCGCCCTGCCCTGAGCGAGGCAGACCCGTTTCCCTTGCGAGCGGCTGCCTCGGTCTCCGCGGCGCTATCCCCGGCGGCACGCCGGCCCCAGAGCCAGGTCCAATGGATGTCCGTCGCCCTGCCTGGAGCGAGGCAGACCCCTTGCCCTCGCGAGCGGCCGCCTCGACTCGGCGGCGCCCCCCCCGGCGGCACGCCGGCCCCGGAGTTGGGTCACCCTGTGTTTGCCGCACTGCCCTGAGCGAGGCAGACACGTTGCCCCTGCCAGCGCCCGCCTTGACTCTGCGGCGCTTTCCCCGGCTGCACGCCGGCCCCGGATCCGGGTCCACCCGGTTTCTGCCGACCTGCGTGGAGAGAGGCAGACTCGTTGTCCCCGCGAGCGGCTGCCTTGACTCTGTAGCGTGATCCGCGGCGGCACGCCGGCCCTGGAGCCGGGTCACCCGGTGTTCACCGCCCCACTTGGAGCGAGGCAGACATGATGCCACCGCAAGCAGCCGCCTCGACTCGGCGGCGCTTTCTCCGGCAGCCCGGCGGCCCCAAAGCCGGGTCCGCCCGGTGTCCGCCACCCTGCCCCGAGCGAGGCAGACCCCTTGCCCCCGCGAGCGGCCCGCCTCGACTCCGCGGCGCTTTCCCCGGCGGCACAGAGGCCCCGGAGCCGGGTCCACACAGTGTCCGCCGCCCTGCTCGGAGCGAGGCAGGCCCCCTGCCCCCGCGAGCAGCCGCCTCGACTCGGCGGAGACCTTCGCGGCGGCACGCCGGCTCCGGAGCCGGGTTCACTCAGTGTCCCGCCGCCCTGCCCTGAGCGAGGCAGACACGTTTCCCCCACGAGCGGCTGGCTCGACTCCGCGGCGTCTTCCCCGGCGGCACGCCGGCCCCGGAGTTGGGTCCAACATGTGTCCGCAGCCCCTGCCCGAAGCGAGGCAGACTTCTGGCCCCCGCGAGCGGCCGCCTCGACTCCGCGGCATTCTCCGAGGCGGAACGCCAACCCCGGAGCCGGGTCCACCCGGTGTCTGCAGCAATGAGACTGTTGTCCCGGATCCGGGAAGATCTGGTGTCCGCCGCAATAAGTACGAGGTAGACCTGTTGTCCTGGAGCCGGGTCCACCCGTTGTCCGCCGCCCTGCCTGGACCGAGGCAGACCCCTTGCCTCCACGAGCGGCCGCCTCGATTCCGCGGCGCCCTCCAAGGCAGAACGCTGATCCCGGTGCCGGCTGCACCCGGTGTCCGCCCTCCTGCCCGGAGCGAGGCAGACCCCTTGACCCCGCGTGTGACTGCCTCGATTCGGCAACGTCCTCCGTGGCGGCATGCCGGCCCCGGAGCCGGATGGACCCGGTGTCTGCCGCCCTGCCCGGTGCGAGGCAAATCCGTTGTCCCCTTGAGCGGCCGCCACGACTCCAGGGCACTTTTCCGGCGGGACGCCGGCCCCGGACCAGGTCTACCTGGTGTCCGCCGCCCTGCCCGGAGCGAGGCAGATCCCTTGCCTTCGCGAGCGGCCGCCCCGACTCGGCTGCGCTCGCCGCGGCGGCACGCTGGCCCTGGAGCCGGGACCACCCGGTGTTCGCCGCCCTGCACGGAGCGAGGCAGACACCATGACCCTGCGAGCGGCCGCCTCGATTCAGCGTCGCCCTCCGCGGCGGCACTCGTGCCCCGGAGTCGGATCCATCTGGTGTGCGCCGCCCTGCTCGGAGCGAGGCAGACCCCTTGCCCCCGCGAGCGGCAGCATCGACTCGGCAACGCTCTTCGCGGCGGCATGCCGGCCCCGGATCCGGGTCGACACGCTGTCCGCCGCCCTGCCCTGAGCGAGGCAGACACGTTTCCCCCACGAGCGGCTGGCTCGACTCCGCGGCGTCTTCCCCGGCGGCACGCCGGCCCCGGAGTTGGGTCCAACATGTGTCCGCAGCCCTGCCCGAAGCGAGGCAGACTTCTGGCCCCCGCGAGCGGCCGCCTCGACTCCGCGGCATTCTCCGAGGCGGAACGCCGACCCCGGAGCCGGGTCCACCCGGTGTCTGCAGCAATGAGACTAAGTGCAAGGTAGACCTGTTGTCCCGGATCCGGGAAGATCTGGTGTCCGCCGCAATAAGTACGAGGTAGACCTGTTGTCCTGGAGCCGGGTCCACCCGGTGTCCGCCGCCCTGCCCCGAGCGAGGCAGACCCCTTGCCCCCGCGAGCGGCCTCCTCGACTCCGCGGCGCTTTCCCCGGCGGCACAGAGGCCCCGGAGCCGGGTCCACACAGTGTCCGCCGCCCTGCTCGGAGCGAGGCAGGCCCCCTGCCCCCGCGAGCAGCCGCCTCGACTCGGCGGAGACCTTCGCGGCGGCACGCCGGCTCCGGAGCCGGGTTCACTCAGTGTCCGCCGCCCTGCCCTGAGCGAGGCAGACACGTTTCCCCCACGAGCGGCTGCCTCGACTCTGCGGCGTTTTCCCCGGCGGCACGCCGGCCCCGGAGTTGGGTCCAACATGTGTCCGCAGCCCTGCCCGAAGCGAGGCAGACTTCTGGCCCCCGCGAGCGGCCGCCTCGACTCCGCGGCATTCTCCGAGGCGGAACGCCAACCCCGGAGCCGGGTCCACCCGGTGTCTGCAGCAATGAGACTAAGTACGAGGTAGACCTGTTGTCCTGGAGCCGGGTCCACCCGGTGTCCGTCGCCCTGCCCCGAGCGAGGCAGACCCCTTGGCCCCGCGAGTGGCCGCCTCGACCCAGCGGCGCCCTTCGCGGCGCTACGCCGGCCTGGGAGCCGTGTCCACCCGGTGTCTGCCGCCCTGCCTGGAGCGAGGCAGACCCGTTGCCCCCGCGAGTGGCCCCCTCGACTCGGCGGCGTGTTCCGCGGCGGCACACCGGCCCCGGAGCCGTGTCCACCCGGTGTTCGCCGCCCTGCCCGGAGAGAGGCAGACATCATGCCACAGCAAGCGGCCGCCTCGACTCAGCGGTGCTTTCTCCGGAGGCCCGTAGGCCACGAAACTGGGTCCACCCGGTGTCCGCTGCCCTACCCCGAGCGAGGCAGACACCTTGCCCCCGCGAGCGGCCGCCTCGTCTACCAGGCGCTTTCCCCGGCGGCACGCCGGCCTCGGAGCCAGGTCGACCCGCTCTCCGCCGCACTGCCCGGAGCGAGGCAGACCCCTTGTATCCGCGAGCGGCCGCCTCGATTTCGCCGCGCTTTCCTTGGCGGCACGCCGGCCCCAAAGCCGGGTCGACCCGGTGTCCCCGCCCTACCCGGAGCGAGGCAGACTCCTTGCCCTGCAGGTGGCAGCCTCGATTAGTCGTCGCCATCCGCGGCGGCACGCCGGCACCGGAGCCGGGTCCACCCAATGTCCGTAGCCCTGCCCTGAGCGAGGCAGACCCGTTTCCCCCGCGAGCGGCTGCCTCGACTTTGCGGCGCTTTCCCCGGCGGCACGCCGGCCCCGGAGCCAGGTCCAACAGGTGATTGCAGCCCTGCCCGGAGCGAGGCAGATCCTTGGCTCCCGCGAGCGGCCGCCTCGACTCCGCGGCACCCTCCGAGGCTGAACGCTGACCCCGGAGCCGGGTCCACCCGGTGTCCGCCGCCTTGCCCGGAGCGAGGCAGACCCGTTGCCCCGGAGCGGCTGCCTCGACTTGACAGCGTCATTCGCAGCGGCACGCCGGCCCCGAACTCGGGTCGACCCTGTGTCCGCCGCCCTGCTTTGAGCGAGGCAGGCCCCTTGCCCCCGCGAGCAGCCGCCTCGACTCGGCGAAGCCCTTCGCGGCGGCACGATTGCTCCGGAGCCGGGTCCACTCAGTGTCCACCGCCCTGCCCTGAGCGAGGCAGACACGTTTCCCCCACGAGCGGCTGCCTCGACTCCGCGGCATTTTCCCCGGTGGCACGCCGGCCCCGGAGTTGGGTCCAACGTGTCCGCAGCCCTGCCCGAAGCGAGGCAGACTTCTGGCCCCCGCGAGCGGCCGCCTCGACTCCGCGGCACCCTCCGAGGCGGAACGCCGACCCCGGAGCCGGGTCCACCCGGTGTCTGCAGCAGTGAGACTAAGTGCAAGGTAGACCTGTTGTCCCGGATCCGGGAAGATCTGGTGTCCGCCGCAATAAGTACGAGGTAGACCTGTTGTCCTGGAGCCGGGTCCACCCGGTGTCCGCCGCCCTGCCCGGAAGCGAGGCAGACCCCTTGGCCCCGCGAGCGGCTGCCTCGACATGGCGGCGCTTTCTTCGGCGGCACGCCGGCCCCGGAGCCGGGTCCACCCAATGTCCCCGCACTGCCCGGAGAGAGGCTGACCCCTTGCATCCGCGAGCGGCCGCCTCGACTCCGCGGCGCTTTCCCCGTCGGCAGGCCGTCCCCGAAATTGGGTCTACCCGGTGTCCGCCGCCCTGCCCCGAGCGAGGCAGACCATTTGCCCTCGGGATAGGCCGCGTCGATTCAACGGCACTTTCCCGGTGGCACGCTGGCCCCGGAGCCGAGTCCACCCGGTGTCCGCCGCCCTGCCCCGAGCAAGGCAGACCCCTTGCCCCCGCAGAGAGAGGCAGACTCGTTGTCCCCGCGAGCGGCTGCCTTGACTCTGTAGCGTGATCCGCGGCGGCACGCCGGCCCTGGAGCCGGGTCCACCCGGTGTTCACCGCCCCACTTGGAGCGAGGCAGACATGATGCCACCGCAAGCAGCCGCCTCGACTCGGCGGCGCTTTCTCCGGCAGCCCGGCGGCCCCAAAGCCGGGTCCGCCCTGTGTCTGCAGCAATGAGACTTACGTTGCAAGGTAGACCTGTTGTCCCAGATCCGGGAAGATGTTGGTGTCCGCCGCATAAGTACGAGGTAGACCTGTTGTCCTGGAGCCGGGTCCACCCGGTGTCCGCCGCCCTGCCCCGAGCAAGGCAGACCCCTTGCCCCCGCGAGCGGCCTCCTCGACTCCGCGGCGCTTTCCCCGGCGGCACAGAGGCCCCGGAGCCCGGTCCACACAGTGTCCGCCGCCCTGCTCGGAGCGAGGCAGGCCCCCTGCCCCCGCGAGCAGCCCGCCTCGACTCGGCGGAGACCTTCGCGGCGGCACGCCGGCTCCGGAGTTGGGTCCAACATGTGTCTGCACGCCTGCCGCAGCGAGGCCAGATTTCTGGCCCCCGCGAGCGGCCGCCTCGACTCCGCGG
Source organism: Erithacus rubecula (assembly GCF_903797595.1). Classification (NCBI taxonomy): domain Eukaryota; kingdom Metazoa; phylum Chordata; class Aves; order Passeriformes; family Muscicapidae; genus Erithacus; species Erithacus rubecula. Next base: position 10,512 of record NW_027636177.1, read on the forward strand.
CATTCTCCGAGGCGGAACGCCGACCCCGGAGCCGGGTCCAACCGGTGTCTGCAGCAATGAGACTAAGTGCAAGGTAGACCTCTTGTCCCGGATCCGGGAATATCTGGTGTCCGCCGCAATAAGTACGAGGTAGACCTGTTGTCCTGGAGCCGGGTCCACCCGGTGTCCGCCGCCCTGCCCCGAGCGAGGCAGACCCCTTGCCCCCGCGAGCGGCCGCCTCGACTCCGCGGCGCTTTCCCCGGCGGCACAGAGGCCCCGGAGCCGGGTCCACACAGTGTCCGCCGCCCTGCTCGGAGCGAGGCAGGCCCCTGCCCCCGCGAGCAGCCGCCCTCGACTCGGCGGAGACCTTCGCGGCGGCACGCCGGCTCCGGAGCCGGGTTCACTCAGTGTCCGCCGCCCTGCCCTGAGCGAGGCAGACACGTTTCCCCCACGAGCGGCTGCCTCGACTCCGCGGCATTTTCCCCGGTGGCACGCCGGCCCCGGAGTTGGGTCCAACATGTGTCCGCAGCCCTGCCGAAGCGAGGCAGACTTCTGGCCCCCGCGAGCGGCCGCCTCGACTCCGCGGCACCCTCCGAGGCGGAACGCCGACCCCGGAGCCGGGTCCACCCGGTGTCTGCAGCAATGAGACTAAGTGCAAGGTAGACCTCTTGTCCCGGATCCGGGAAGATCTGGTGTCCGCCGCAATAAGTACGAGGTAGACCTGTTGTCCTGGAGCCGGGTCCACCCGGTGTCCGCCGCCCTGCCTGGAGCGAGGCAGACCCCTTGACCCCGCCAGCGGCCGCCTCGAATCGGCGGCGCTTTCCCCGGCGGCACGCCGGCCCCGGATCCGGGTCCACCCGGTGTCCGCCGCCCTGCCTGGACCGAGGCAGACCCCTTGCCTCCACGAGCGGCCGCCTCGATTCCGCGGCGCCCTCCAAGGCAGAACGCTGATCCCGGTGCCGGCTGCACCCGGTGTCCGCCCTCCTGCCCCGACCGAGGCTGACCCCTTGACCCCGCGTGTGACTGCCTCGATTCGGCAACGTCCTCCGTGGCGGCATGCCGGCCCCGGAGCCGGATGGACCCGGTGTCTGCCGCCCTGCCCGGTGCGAGGCAAATCCGTTGTCCCCTTGAGCGGCCGCCACGACTCCAGGGCACTTTTCCGGCGGGACGCCGGCCCCGGACCAGGTCCACCCGGTGTCCGCCGCCCTGCCCGGAGCGAGGCAGATCCCTTGCCTCCGCGAGCGGCCGCCCCGACTCGGCTGCGCTCGCCGCGGCGGCACGCTGGCCCTGGAGCCGGGACCACCCGGTGTTCGCCGCCCTGCACGGAGCGAGGCAGACACCATGACCCTGCGAGCGGCCGCCTCGATTCAGCGTCGCCCTCCGCGGCGGCACTCGTGCCCCGGAGTCGGATCCATCTGGTGTGCGCCGCCCTGCTCGGAGCGAGGCAGACCCCTTGCCCCCGCGAGCGGCACCATCGACTCGGCAACGCTCTTCGCGGCGGCATGCCGGCCCCGGATCCGGGTCGACACGCTGTCCGCCGCCCTGCCCTGAGCGAGGCAGACACGTTTCCCCCACGAGCGGCTGGCTCGACTCCGCGGCGTCTTCCCCGGCGGCACGCCGGCCCCGGAGTTGGGTCCAACATGTGTCCGCAGCCCTGCCCGAAGCGAGGCAGACTTCTGGCCCCCGCGAGCGGCCGCCCTCGACTCCGCGGCATTCTCCGAGGCGGAACGCCGACCCCGGAGCCGGGTCCACCCGGTGTCTGCAGCAATGAGACTAAGTGCAAGGTAGACCTGTTGTCCCGGATCCGGGAAGATCTGGTGTCCGCCGCAATAAGTACGAGGTAGACCTGTTGTCCTGGAGCCGGGTCCACCCGGTGTCCGCCGCCCTGCCTGGAGCGAGGCAGACCCCTTGCCCCCGCGAGCGGCCTCCTCGACTCCGCGGCGCTTTCCCCGGCGGCACAGAGGCCCCGGAGCCGGGTCCACACAGTGTCCGCCGCCCTGCCCGAAGCGAGGCAGACCCCTTGCCTCCACGAGCGGCCGCCTCGATTCCGCGGCGCCCTCCAAGGCAGAACGCTGATCCCGGTGCCGGCTGCACCCGGTGTCCGCCCTCCTGCCTGGACCGAGGCAGACCCCTTGACCCCGCGTGTGACTGCCTCGATTCGGCAACGTCCTCCGTGGCGGCATGCCGGCCCCGGAGCGGGATGGACCCGGTGTCTGCCGCCCTGCCCGGTGCGAGGCAAATCCGTTGTCCCCTAGAGCGGCCGCCCCGACTCGGCTGCGCTCGCCGCGGCGGCACGCTGGCCCTGGAGCCGGGACCACCCGGTGTTCGCCGCCCTGCACGGAGCGAGGCAGACACCATGACCCTGCGAGCGGCCGACTCGATTCAGCGTCGCCCTCCGCGGCGGCACTCGTGCCCCGGAGTCGGATCCATCTGGTGTGCGCCGCCCTGCTCGGAGCGAGGCAGACCCCTTGCCCCCGCGAGCGGCAGCATCGACTCGGCAACGCTCTTCGCGGCGGCATGCCGGCCCCGGATCCGGGTCGACACGCTGTCCGCCGCCCTGCTCGGAGCGAGGCAGACCCCTTGCCCCCGCGAGCGGCCGCCTCGACTCGGCGGGGTCCTACGCGGAGGAACGCCGGCTCCGGATCCGGGTCCACCCGGTGTCCGCCGCCCTGCCCAGAGCAAGGCAGATCCCTTGCCCCGCGAGCGGCCGCCCCGACTCGGCTGCGCTCTCCGCGGCGGCACGCTGGCCTCGGAGCCGGGCGGACCCGGTGTCCGCCGCCCTGCCCCGAGCGAGGCAGACCATTTGCCCTCGGGATCGGCCGCGTCGATTCAACGGCACTTTCCCGGTGGCACGCTGGCCCCGGAGCCGAGTCCACCCGGTGTCCGCCGCCCTGCCCCGAGCAAGGCAGACCCCTTGCCCCCGCAGAGAGAGGCAGACTCGTTGTCCCCGCGAGCGGCTGCCTTGACTCTGTAGCGTGATCCGCGGCGGCACGCCGGCCCTGGAGCCGGGTCCACCCGGTGTTCACCGCCCCACTTGGAGCGAGGCAGACATGATGCCACCGCAAGCAGCCGCCTCGACTCGGCGGCGCTTTCTCCGGCAGCCCGGCGGCCCCAAAGCCGGGTCCGCCCGGTGTCCGCCGCCCTGCCCCGAGCGAGGCAGACCCCTTGCCCCCGCGAGCGGCCGCCTCGACTCCGCGGCGCTTTCCCCGGCGGCACAGAGGCCCCGGAGCCGGGTCCACACAGTGTCCGCCGCCCTGCCCGGAGCGAGGCAGGCCCCCTGCCCCCGCGAGCAGCCGCCTCGACTCGGCGGAGACCTTCGCGGCGGCACGCCGGCTCCGGAGCCGGGTTCACTCAGTGTCCGCCGCCCTGCCCTGAGCGAGGCAGACACGTTTCCCCCACGAGCGGCTGCCTCGACTCCGCGGCATTTTCCCCGGCGGCACGCCGGCCCCGGAGTTGGGTCCAACATGTGTCCGCAGCCCTGCCCGAAGCGAGGCAGACTTCTGGCCCCCGCGAGCGGCCGCCTCGACTCCGCGGCACCCTCCGAGGCGGAACGCCGACCCCGGAGCCGGGTCCACCCGGTGTCTGCAGCAATGAGACTAAGTGCAAGGTAGACCTCTTGTCCCGGATCCGGGAAGATCTGGTGTCCGCCGCAATAAGTACGAGGTAGACCTGTTGTCCTGGAGCCGGGTCCACCCGGTGTCCGCCGCCCTGCCCGGAGCGAGGCAGACCCCTTGACCCCGCGAGCGGCCGCCTCGACTCGGCGGCGCTTTCCCCGGCGGCACGCCGGCCCCGGAGCCGGGTCCACCCGGTGTCCGCCGCCCTGCCTGGACCGAGGCAGACCCCTTGCCTCCACGAGCGGCCGCCTCGACTCCGCGGCGCCCTCCAAGGCAGAACGCTGATCCCGGTGCCGGCTGCACCCGGTGTCCGCCCTCCTGCCCCGAGCGAGGCAGACCCCTTGACCCCGCGTGTGACTGCCTCGATTCGGCAACGTCCTCCGTGGCGGCATGCCGGCCCCGGAGCCGGATGGACCCGGTGATTGCCGCCCTGCCCGGTGCGAGGCAAATCCGTTGTCCCCTTGAGCGGCCGCCACGACTCCAGGGCACTTTTCCGGCGGGACGCCGGCCCCGGACCAGGTCCACCCGGTGTCCGCCGCCCTGCCCGGAGCGAGGCAGATCCCTTGCCTTCGCGAGCGGCCGCCCCGACTCGGCTGCGCTCGCCGCGGCGGCACGCTGGCCCTGGAGCCGGGACCACCCTGTGTTCGCCGCCCTGCACGGAGCGAGGCAGACACCATGACCCTGCGAGCGGCCGCCTCGATTCAGCGTCGCCCTCCGCGGCGGCACTCGTGCCCCGGAGTCGGATCCATCTGGTGTCCGCCGCCCTGCTCGGAGCGAGGCAGACCCCTTGCCCCCGCGAGCGGCAGCATCGACTCGGCAACGCTCTTCGCGGCGGCATGCCGGCCCCGGATCCGGGTCGACACGCTGTCCGCCGCCCTGCTCGGAGCGAGGCAGACCCCTTGACCCCGCGAGCGGCCGCCTCGACTCGGCGTGGTCCTACGCGGAGGAACGCCGGCTCCGGAGCCGGGTCCACCCGGTGTCCGCCGTCCTGCCCGGAGCGAAGCAGACCCCTATGCCCCCGCGAGCGGCCGCCTCGACTCGATGGCGCCCTCCGCGGCGGCACGCCGGCCCCGGAGCCGGGTGGACCCGGTGTCCGCCGCCCTGCCTGTAGCGAGGCAAATCCGTTGCCCCCGTGAGCGGCCGCCTCGACTCCACGGCACTTTCCCGGCGGGACGCCGGCCCCGGAGCCAGGTCCACCCGGTGTCCGCCGCAATTCCTCGAGCGAGGCAGACCCCTTGCCCCCGCGAGCTGCCGCCTCGACCATGCGGCGCTTTTCCCAGCCTCACGCTGGCCCTGGAGCCGGGTCCACCCTTGTCCGCCGCCCTGCCCAGAGCAAGGCAGATCCCTTGCCCCGCGAGCGGCCGCCCCGACTCGGCTGCGCTCTCCGCGGCGGCACGCTGGCCTCGGAGCCGGTCCACCCGGTGTCCGCCGCCCTGCCCGGAGCGAGGCAGACCATTTGCCCTCGGGAGCGGCCGCGTCGATTCAACGGCACTTTCCCGGTGGCACGCTGGCCCCGGAGCCGAGTCCACCCGGTGTCCGCCGCCCTGCCCCGAGCAAGGCAGACCCCTTGCCCCCGCGACCGGCCGCCTCGACTCCCTGGCGCATTCACTGGCGGAACGCCAGACCCGGAGACGGGTCGACCCGCTGTCCGCCGCCCTGCCCGGAGCGAGGCAGACCCCTTGACCCCGCGAGCAACAGCCTCGACTCCGCAGCGCTTTCCCCGTCGGCAGGCCGGCCTCAAAGTAGGGTCCACCCGGTGTCCGCAACCCTGCCCGTTGCGAGGCAGACCACATGCCCCCGCGAGCGGCCTCCTCGACTCGGCGGCGCTTTCTCCGGCGGCATGTCGGCCCCGGAGCCGGGTCGACCTGCTGTCCGCTTCCCTGCCTGGAGCGAAGCAGACCCCTTGCCCCCGCGAGCGGCCGCCTCGACTCGATGGTGTTCTCCGCGGCGGCACGCCGGCCCTGGAGGCGGATCCACCCGGTGTCCACCGCCCGGCCCGGAGCGAGGCAGAACCCTTTCCTCCCGCCAGCAACCGCCTCGACTCCGTGACGCCCTTTGCGGCGGCACGCCGGCCCCGGACCAAGTTCCACCCGGTGTCCCCCGCCCTGCCCGGAGCGAGTCAGACCCGTTGCCTTTGCAAGCGGCGGCCTCGGCATGGCAATGCCCCTTGCGGTGGCTCTCCGTCCCTGGAGCCGGGTCCACCCAGTGTCCGCCGCCATGCCTGGAGCGAGGCTAACCCGTTGCCCCCCGCGATCGGCCGCCTCAACACGGCAGCGCCCTCCGCGGCAGCACGCCAACCCCGGAGCTGGGTCCACCCGGTGTCTGCCGCCCTGCTGGGAGCGAGGCAGATCCGTTGCACCCGTGAGCGGCCCGCCTTGACTCCGCGGCGCTTTCCCCGTCGGCAGGCAGACCTTGGAGTTTGGTCCACCCGGTGTCGGCAGCCCTGGCCGGAGCGAGGCAGACCCCTTGCTCCCGCGAGTGGCCGCCTCGACTTGGCGGCGCCTTCCGCGGCGCTACGCCTGCCCGGGAGCCGGGTCCACACGGTGTCCGTTGCGTTGCCCTGAGCGAGGCAGACACGAGTCCCCCCGCCAGCGCCCGCCTCAACTCCGCGGCGTTTTCCCCCGGCGGCACGCCGGCCCCGAAGCCGTGTCGACCCGGTGTCCACCCCCCTGCCCGGAGCGAGGCAGACCCATTGCCTCCGCGAGCGGCCGCCTCGACTCCGCAACGTTTTTCCCGGCGGCACGCCGGCCTTGGAGCCAAGTCCAACCGGTGTCCGCATCCCTGTCCGGAGCGAGGCAGTCCCCTTGCCCCGCGAGCGGCTGCCTCGACTCGGCGGCGGCCTCCGCGGCGGGACGCCGGACCCGAAGCCGGGTCTACCCGTTGTCCGTTGCACTGCCTGAAGCGAGGCAGACCCGTTGGCCCGCGAGAGACCGCCTCGACTCCTCGGCGCCCTCCAAGGCGGCACGCTGACCCAGGAGCTGGGTCCACCCGGTGCCCGCCGCTCTGCCCTAAGCGAGGCAGACCCCTTGCCTTCGCGAGCGACCTCCTCGTCGGCGGCGCCTTCTGTGGCGGCACGCTGGCAAGGGAGCAGGGTCCACCCGGCGTCTGCCGTCCTGCCCGGAGTGAGGCAGACCCCTTGTCTCCGCAAGCGGCCACCTCGACTCGGCGGCGCCTTCCGGAGCGGCACGCCGGCCCCGGAGCCGGGTCCACTTGGTGTCCGCCGCCCTGCTCGGAGCAAGGCAGACCCGTTGCCCCTGCGAGCGGCCGCCTCGACTCCGCGGCGTTTTCCCCGGCGGCACGCCGGCCCCGGAGCCAAGTCCACCTGGTGTTTGCCGCCTTGCCCGGAGCGAGGCAGGCCCCTTGCCCCCGCGAGCAGCCGCCTCGACTTGCGGCGCTCTCCGCGGCGGCACTCTGGCCCCGGAGCCGGGTCGACCCGGTGTCCGCCGCCCTGCACAGAGTGAGGCAGACCCGTTGCCCCCGCGAGCGGCTGCCTCGACTCTGCGGCGCTTTCCCTGGTGGCACGCCGTCCCCGGAGCCGGGTCCAATGGGTGTCCGCCGCCCTGCCCTGAGCGAGGCAGACACGTTTCCCTTGCGAGCGGCTGCCTCGACTCCGCGGCGCTATCCCCGGCGGCACGCCGGCCCCAGAGCCAGGTCCAATGGATGTCCGTCGCCCTGCCTGGAGCGAGGCAGACCCCTTGCCCTCGCGAGCGGCCGCCTCGACTCGGCGGCGCCCCCCCGGCGGCACGCCGGCCCCGAAGTTGGGTCCACCCTGTGTTTTGCCGCACTGCCTGAGCGAGGCAGACACGTTGCCCCTGCCAGCGCCAGCCTTGACTCTGCGGCGCTTTCCCCGGCTGCACGCCGGCCCCCGGATCCGGGTCCACCCGGTTTTCTGCCGACCTGCGTGGAGAGAGGCAGACTCGTTGTCCCCGCGAGCGGCTGCCTTGACTCTGTAGCGTGATCCGCGGCGGCACGCCGGCCCTGGTAGCCGGGTCCACCCGGTGTTCACCGCCCCACTTGGAGCGAGGCAGACATGATGCCACCGCAAGCAGCCGCCTCGACTCGGCGGCGCTTTCTCCGGCAGCCCGGCGGCCCCAAAGCCGGGTCCTCCCGGTGGCCGCCACCCTGCCCCGAGCGAGGCAGACCCCTTGCCCCCGCGAGCGGCCGCCTCGACTCCGCGGCGCTTTCCCCGGCGGCACAGAGGCCCCGGAGCCGGGTCCACACAGTGTCCGCCGCCCTGCTCGGAGCGAGGCAGGCCCCCTGCCCCCGCGAGCGGCCGCCTCGACTCGGCCGGAGACCTTCGCGGCGGCACGCCGGCTCCGGAGCCGGGTTCACTCAGTGTCCGCCGCCTCGCCCTGAGCGAGGCAGACACGTATTCCCCCACGAGCGGCTGGCTCGACTCCGCGGCGTCTTCCCCGGCGGCACGCCGGCCCCGGAGTTGGTCCAACATGTGTCCGCAGCCCTGCCCGAAGCGAGGCAGACTTCTGGCCCCCGCGAGCGGCCGCCTCGACTCCGCGGCATTCTCCGAGGCGGAACGCCAACCCCGGAGCCGGGTCCACCCGGTGTCTGCAGCAATGAGACTAAGTGCAAGGTAGACCTCTTGTCCCGGATCCGGGAAGATCTGTGTCCGCCGTAATAAGTACGAGGTAGACCTGTTGTCCTGGAGCCGGGTCCACCCGGTGTCCGCCGCCCTGCCCCGAGCGAGGCAGACCCCTTGCCCCCGCGAGCGGCCGCCTCGACTCCGCGGCGCTTTCCCCGGCGGCACAGAGGCCCCGGAGCCGGGTCCACACAGTGTCCGCCGCCCTGCTCGGAGCGAGGCAGGCCCCTTGCCCCCGCGAGCAGCCGCCCTCGACTCGGCGGAGACCTTCGCGGCGGCACGCCGGCTCCGGAGCCGGGTTCACTCAGTGTCCGCCGCCCTGCCCTGAGCGAGGCAGACACGTTTCCCCCACGAGCGGCTGCCTCGACTCCGCGGCATTTTCCCCGGTGGCACGCCGGCCCCGAGTTGGGTCCAACATGTGTCCGCAGCCCTGCCCGAAGCGAGGCAGACTTCTGGCCCCCGCGAGCGGCCGCCTCGACTCCGCGGCATTCTCCGAGGCGGAACGCCAACCCCGGAGCCGGGTCCACCCGGTGTCTGCAGCAATGAGACTAAGTGCAAGGTAGACCTCTTGTCCCGGATCCGGGAAGATCTGGTGTCCGCCGCAATAAGTACGAGGTAGACCTGTTGTCCTGGAGCCGGGTCCACCCGGTGTCCGCCGCCCTGCCCCGAGCGAGGCAGACCCCTTGCCTCCACGAGCGGCCGCCTCGATTCCGCGGCGCCCTCCAAGGCAGAACGCTGATCCCGGTGCCGGCTGCACCCGGTGTCCGCCCTCCTGCCCCACCGAGGCAGACCCCTTGACCCCCGCGTGTGACTGCCTCGATTCGGCAACGTCCTCCGTGGCGGCATGCCGGCCCCGGAGCCGGATGGACCCGGTGTCTGCCGCCCTGCCCGGTGCGAGGCAAATCCGTTGTCCCCTTGAGCGGCCGCCACGACTCCAGGGCACTTTTCCGGCGGGACGCCGGCCCCGGACCAGGTCCCCCGGTGTCCGCCGCCCTGCCCGAGCGAGGCAGATCCCTTGCCTTCGCGAGCGGCCGCCCCGACTCGGCTGCGCTCGCCGCGGCGGCACGCTGGCCCTGGAGCCGGGACCACCCGGTGTTCGCCGCCCTGCCGGAGCGAGGCAGACACCATGACCCTGCGAGCGGCCGCCTCGATCAGCGCGCCCGTCGGCGGCACGCCGGAGTCGGATCCACTGTTGCGCCGCCCTGCTCGGAGCGAGGCAGCCCCTTGCCCCCGCGAGCGGCGCATCGACTCGGCAACGCTCTTCGCGGCGGCATGCGGCCCCGGATCCGGTCCACGCTGTCCGCCGCCCTGCTCGGAGCGAGGCAGACCCCTTGACCCCGCGAGCGGCCGCCTCGACTCGGCGGGGTCCTACGCGGAGGAACGCCGTCCGGATCCGGTCACCCGGTGTCCGCCGCCCTGCCCGAGCGAAGGCAGACCTTGCCCCGCGAGCGGCCGCCTCGACTCGCGGCGCTCCCGCGGCAAGCCGGCCCCGGAGCCGGCTACCCTTGTCCGCCACCCTGCCCGGCGAGGCAACCCTT
>NW_027636176.1:0-20366 GCF_903797595.1 Erithacus rubecula
TCTTCAATTCACTTCCATCTATCAGCTCTTCCCAAGAACCTCTCAAGGTGCTGGCTACATGGCACAACACACGGCCACAGCTCCTCACTCCACAGCAAAATCCAGGACTGAGGATTGAGTAGAACAGGACAGCCATGCTGTTCCCAGGCAGGGCAAAGGAGGAGAGATTAAGGCAGAGAAGGGAGTGAGGGAATATCATACTTCTCTAGAACCTGTGCTGGTCCTGTCACATGGATTGTGTAGATCTGAGTAAACATGAGAATGAAAGCAAGAGAGAGGGAAAGGAAGCCAGAGGGCCCCATCTGCCCCACCCTTTGTACAGCAGCCTCTTATGTACAGTAGTCTTTTGTCCCAGTTTTGTCATGCATGCAGAGCCAGCCCTTTGAGCCCTTCTGCAGGGAATGAATTGAGATCAGGGACTGAGCTCAAGTCTCCAGGCAGAGTAGAAAGTTGGCTCAGGACAGTGCTGCTGCACCCCTGCAGGATCCTCTCTTCTGATCACAACCTTCCTGCCAAAGCAGTCAGAATGCCTGAGGCACAACATGCTTTGGCCTGGTCCTGCACCTGCACATCACAGCTTTTACACCATCAGCAGGGGCCAAACCTTAATACACAATAGAGAATGTTGAAAATGCATCAAATACCTGAGCAGGTCTTGCTGGAGCGTGTGTCTCAGAAGGTCCTGGAGATGGTGCTTGCCTGGTGCTGGTGGGGTTCTGAGATGGAGTTGATTTGCTGTGAGGGTGGTGAAACATTTCATGTTCCAAGGCCTCAATATCAACAGTCATAGTTCTTTTGTTTCAGGTTGTACAGACATTCAGTGTCAGGAACCAAGGAAACAGCATGAAGCTGATTTGAGGGAGCTTTAGGCTGGATATCAGAAAAACATTCTTGCCCCAGAGAGCGCCCAAGCTCTGGAACAGGCTCTCGTGGCCTGTGGTCACTGAATCAGGAGCTCAAGAAGCATTTGGACAACAGTCTTGGGCACAGGGTGTGATTCTTGTGGTGTCCTGTGCAGGGCCAGGGAGTTGGACTGCAGGACCCTGTTGGGTTGCTGCTCACTCAGCATATTCTAACAAGTGAGGCTTCATCTCCCAGGGTGTTTGTTCTGAAGAGTCTCTCTCCTCCTCTAAAGACTGAACTTACCTAGCAAGTATCACTTCAACTTCTCCCTATCCATTTCAGTGTAGCCAGGCCATCAGTCTGAAGGGTTTGAAACAGATGTTCCTTCAGACGAAGAATTATCCTTAGATTCAGGTTGGCTACCTACAGGTAGACATTTCAGAAAACAACCCTTATTATGGTTGCTAAATGCAACTACAGAAATCCAGCTGGTTCTGAACACCTCTTTGTGTTCACCCCAACTGGAACTGAACAATACCTTTGACACAGAGAGGATTTATTCCTCTATCACATGAGTTTTAAGCTGATCAAAGGTATCATTGATTGGAAACAAGGGAGTATTCATATTTCATAAGTGTTCCTTTCAAAACAACATTTAGTGCCACAATGTGTAAGGAGAGGTGGTCAGGCCCAGTGTCCCTCCCTCTTCATGTGGCAGAGCCAGGGTTCATTCCTGCAGAGTCCTTCTATGAGAAAGTCGTGCTCTTGTCTTGTTCTATTCCTTGACAGTAAATGAAGGTTCATATCTTTCTCAAAAGAAATACAAAATCTACTCAAAAAGGTAAAATGACGTAGTAAAAACCTCAAGACCACTGATACGAAGTGTGCTGGTTTAGACTTCATCACCTGACACTGCTGAGAGTTCCTGCTGAGATGGAGACAGGAAAATCTCCATCAATTTGATCACTATAACACATTAAATAACTCAACAACACACCACCATCATCTCTCAAAATCTGCCCTTTTTATTTCTTTGAAAACATAATAAACACTGATATTGCACTGGTGGTCTCTGTTGATGTCTGTCGCTCATTATAAAAAATGCAAAGTAACAAATATACCCAGAATCAAGAATTCATGTCTTAAAACCAGAACTAAGATTGTGTTGGAAAGGGAAGCAAGTATGTGAATCCATTTAAGAAGCAACTCTGTGCATCCAAAACTGTGTCCATCTGAATTATCCCCCCGGACGTTGCTCATAGCAAAAGAGGAATATTCTGATGATCTATGAATGTTTGCATAATTCAACAACAGCCATGTTAAACAGGAAATATTTTAAAAGGAAAGTTTCTTATTTAAACAGTGGAGGAACAAGTAAAAATTAAGGATAAAAGAACAACATGGTGGAAGAAAATTGCTGGAGCCAAACTGCACAATCTCACCTGCTGGAGGATCTTGCCAAGGGTTCCCTTGTCCTTTTGCATGACTCCATTTCTCTGCAAGCGGGCAAGTAACTCTGGCTTCTTGTACGTCCTCAGAGCAAGCAAATGAATCACCCTGTCCCTGTAGGGTCGGCGATAAACAGCAGTGCAAGGACTCTCTTCACTCTCTGCTGGCTTCATGGCTGTTTTCTTCTTCTCAGGTGCACAATGTGAAATGTTTGGTTGGGCTCTTATGATGTCTACTTGTTTTCCAAAGGAAACGAAAACAGAAAAAGAAATGTCATAAGGGGAGTTTGGGAGAAGGCAAGCAAGCTGATTTAAAATTATGATGGAATTCTTTGAGACACAGCTGAACTTGCATATCCTTGTGGATCACTGTGAGGTCAGAATATTCTCTGATTCTGTAACAAAGCCCAATCCCTGACTAGCACTACGTGGAGCATGTTGCAAGGGCACCCTCTACCCTACCAGCAACCAGACCTGTCTCACCTGAGTTCCTCTGTGCCAGGCCAAAGCAAAATTTGCCAGCCCCAGTTCCACAATTGTCTCACTACTGCCACTCTTCAATACCAATTGCTCAATGTGAAGTGTTCCCTTAGGATCTATGCAAACTCTCACCAAGAATCACAGAAATCATCATTCACACGTGAAACAGCACATCCCTAATGACAAATTTGTGGGTTTAAATTTGTCTCTCCAAGAAGACACAACACTGTCACCTTAAAATGCTCTGCACTAAGCTAAGGCAGAGCAAGAGCTGCACTTTCAGTGAGTGCCCATCACTGAGCCTCCAATGCAGCCAAGAGTTCAAGGAGAAAGCCATCCTTTCCCAGTTGCTAGAATTTATAGGCATGGGCTTCCCTTGAAATCCAATGCCTGAGTACAACTGTATTGGCCAGAGCTCAGCTGACAAACCAGGTGAGAGTGGTTCCCAAAAAAATCACAAGGTTTGGGCAGCACTCCAGGCTGGGACTTATCTGGTACTAAGGAAGCGCATGCTGGAGTGAGCTCCAAGAAGAATTTCAACCGCAAATGTGAATTTTGACTCGAACAGGCACCAAAACCCTTTGTGTTTTCCTCAACTCTAGATGCAATTGTTTGCATAGGTGTGAAATGGAAACAGTTTACCTCAGGTTACTCAGATGTAACAAAATTTGGATTGTGTCCTGAACTCATTATTTAGTCTAGAATGTGCCACCTTGGAGCTCAAACATCGCTACAATGTCTACTGGCTTAAACATACTTTTTAACAAAAACAACCTACTGCAATCTAACTGCTTCATTCTGAAAACAAAATCGGCTGCCAGGGAAGCTAAAAAGGTATTCATCTGAAATTTGCCTGAACTTTTAATGTAATTGAAGTATTCACTTGCAAAGATCGCAAAAGAAATATTCAACAGACTTTTAGAAATCCCTCAATATTTTGCTTGTGAGAATGCCACTTGTGACTTGTGCTTGTGAGAGTGTCATTTGCACGAAGTGCTGCCTCAGCACAATTCCATTAATGTTTCTGTTTCAGTCATCAACAGTGGCAGAGCTTAGGACAGGGACTGGGCATGAAGGGGAACTGGGAGTCACCTGAACTTTGCATCCTTTTATGTCAGCTTCATGAATGAGTTTGTTCTAAGAGCATCTGTGCATTTATAAAAGAATGGGAACAAATCACGTAAGGTGCCAAACACATCAACATGGATTATTATGCAGCTTTTCATTGCTTGTTTAGCCTACATTTTCTCCTGGTTACTGAATTTAAATAACTTTGCAATTAATTGTTTAATTAATCATAGGCAGTGTGTTCATCTTAATCATTGTAATTTTCTGCCTTACAAAGCAAGTAGCTAGGTGTCTTTTGGCAATCTATTGTCAGAGCTGGATTGTTAGATCCCCAAAGTTTTTCATTTTTCTAAACTAACCCTGATAACATTTGATAAACAAAGCCTGAAGGCTTCAAAATCTGGATACCTTGAATCTAAACTTCAAGCCCTCCAAAAACACATTGGAATGGCCGGAACATAAAGAAGAAACTAATAAAGACATTTCAGCCTCAAAGGTTAAAAGAACTTTTGTGGGGGAAAAAACTAAAAACAGACTGAAAAAATAGACTAATTTGCATGAGAAGGGAGAAATCAACATCCAATACAAGAGAGAACAATAAGTAGTAAATGAGGAGTGTGTATCATTTAGAACCAATGGACAGGAATTTCTGTTTGCTGAAAATATATCAGTAAGTGTAAATGCTTAGAAAGTGGCATGTGTGTGGCTGGAGCTCTCCCCTATGCACCAGAGCTGGCAATAAAATAATGTCTACTTCCAATACTAAAAAAATAACTGCTCCTGGGTTTCATTTATCCTTACATTCTTGGTGACCCTGGTCTAAATATGGAGCAATGAGGAGTGCACTCATTTTGAGCAAGAGCCATTCCCAGAGCATGAATTGAGTGGTGTCAGAGCAGGGGGAATCTCCCCCTTGCACTGGCAGCTCCTCAGTGTCATCCCTGGGAGTCGCTTCCCCCGGGGCTGCCTCAAAGGGGCCGTGGGGCACCAGTGGGGCCCAGCCCTGCCCAGCTGGTCCCGCAGGGTCAGCAGCACCTGGCACCAGCACCATGGCCAAGCCCTGACCCAGAGCCGACCCCAGAGCCCGGCACAGCCCCTCAGCTGCTGGTGCTGCCCCTCTGGGTCCCCCTGAGGGGCATGGCAGCGGCCGTGGGGGCTCTGCGGGATGCAGTGCGGGCTGGGCCCTGCGGAGCACAGTGGATCGTGCCCAGGCCGGCAGCTCCGCCATCCCGCCCTGCCTCGGCTGATCCGCTGCCACACACACACTGATCCTGCAGCAACATCTGCAACATGGGCAATATGTGCTAGGAAAATATGTGTTCTTTGTTGTTTGGCCTTTCTGGCTTTCAAGGCTCATTAACAGAAACAGACATTTTCTCCATGAAACAAGAAGCACCCAACAAGCTCCAAGCGATGGCCTGGCCTTGGAAAGGCAGGTTACTTGTGGGCTGAATTGCCTTATTCATGTGTGGGGCTTGATAGGCTTCAGTGGCCTCAGACCTAGGGGAGGTTAGCAAGGCTTGGGAAGATGAATGCACCTCGGATGGTGGACACAAAGAATTCGGAATTGCACAAGGCATTTGGCAGAACCCCAAAAATTAATAAAGCCAATGCAGCAACTGTGTTGAATCAGCTCTGTTGGGTAAAAGGTCGTTCCAGCAGGAGCAGACCATGGCCACCCACTCAAGAAATGTCTCACTATAAATGAAGAAAGAGACTGAGCATGCAGAGTAATTAGCATGAGAAGTGAGAAGATCTGTACCCAACAGCAGACAGAATACTAATTATGAAGAGAACTAGGTAAGCTGCAGTCAATGATCATGAGTAGCTTTGTTGGCTAAAAAGTATAAATGCAAAAATGTTCAGGTACTTGTGGTGCTGGCTTTGTGAATTTATCCCTGAGCCCCCCCATTTTGGCACAGAACTGTAAATATTTACCTTCACTCAGGTGTGGATCAGCCTCTTGAGGAGCAGGTGTGAGCTCCAACCAGTGTGGAGCAGCACTCGCTAAAGGCTCTGACACCTCCGCTCTCGCTGCAGCCGCGGAAGGGTCTGACTGGTCCTGCCTGTGCTGGTGACAATGGCCACGTGTCCTTGGAAATGGGGAGTTCCATGTTCCAGGCTGGGTGGGATGTCACAGAGGAGCCACACGGGACACACCCGGGACAGATGGAATTCCCAATGGGCACACCTGGGCATGCCCTGCCCTGTCCCATGACTGACTCAGCTCATTTCCAATGCAGGAAGGGGCACTCCGGCAACCCCAGTTGCTGCAGCTGTGCAAACCAGGGCTGATTAAGTGTTTCTGCACAAAAGTGCTGTACTTGGCTGCCTCCAAGGGGAAGGGGCAGCTTAACACCTCTCACTAGGGCAGCAAGGTGCAGCCCTCCCAGCACTGGTCGATCCTGTGAATTTATGCAAAGCAGCCCAAGCTTCCCTACAGCAAACACAAAATAGCTGGGGAAGTTCTCCTGAGTCACAAAGCAGGAGAAATTCCCCTGGTGGGTCGATCCTGCTGTTGGCTGGTCAGTCTGTCACATTCATATGATTGAGAAACATTAATACACAAAACAACACACTTTTGAGTCAATATTAATAGAGGAGGTAATATCAATTCTGCTTTCTAACTGGAAGACTCTAGAGGCAGATATGGAAAAATGACCATCCCACATAGGGTGAAAGTGGTTTTATAAGTCTGGAAAATTAGCATGATTGACAAGAACTCTCAAGGAGAAGCACAATAATGAGGAAATTTCCTCCTTTTCTTTCCACCTCTTCTGGAGCCCCTCTTTCTTGCTACTAGCTGTACTAGCTGTACAGGCTATACCTACTTTATGAGAAAGTACCTTGAGAACATGTTTTAACCCTGGTTCACAGAGGAGCTAACATAGGATAGGAGCCTTTGGGATGTGTTTTGTCCTTCTGCCTATCAGAAGAGGAAAAGTACTGAAGTTACCCCGAAACTATGTAACCATACAACAGTAGTGTACAAATCTATGAATACATATGAAGGGAAAAAAATAGGAAAAACTATTTGGGTATCAGAAGGAGATACTTCCCCATTCCTAATCATACCAAAACCACTATTAATGGAACTTTCCATTTGAAAATAAAAAATGCTCAAAGGCAAGGACTACAAGGAAGGGAACCTCCCAATGGAGTTGAGGTTTGATATAGTTTTTATTCTGAGACCCACTCAGAACTTGAACTAGAGTGTCATCCTGAAATGAGCATCACTACCTCTTGAACTGCCTCCATGGATTCACTGCAGGGATCAGAGATGCCAGTCTGGAGAGAGGCTCAGCTGGCTTCAAATATGGATGCTGCCCAATGGGAAAATAACAACAACAACGGAACAATTACTTTGAAAACTCAGTGCCTCACAGGATCAAGAGGGATTCTTTGGGTTCCAGAAACAGACAGATAAAGGACTGACAGGACCATCTGCACCTCTGCCTTCATGACCTTGCTATCACAGGCCAATACAGCCCACAGTCCCACTAGTCCATTCAAGGTGTCTTCACCAGCAGCAGCAGGAGTGGCACAGCTCCAAAAGCATCAGGCAGCAGTTCCCATTCCCTGTGTGTGCATGGCAGCAGGGCCAGCACTGCCGGGGCCAGGGCGAGTGGAGAGCAGGGGCAGCACCGACCCCGACGAGCCACTGCTCTGACACTGCCACAGGACCCACTGGGACCAGGGGCGGGAGGTGCCCCCGAGCACTGAGATGGTTTTGGCAGCGCAGCAAGGCAGCTCAGTGCCTGCCTGAGCCTTGAGTGGGCAGCAGCCAGCTCTGCCAGCAGCACCACACGGCCAGAGAGCTGCTGTGCTTCAGACTCACAGCCACGGCCACCCAGCAGGACAATTCCCATGTCACAGCTTCAGAGAGCTTTCCTCTTACCCTGGTGGATCCCAGGGAAAACTTTTGGACATTGTGACAGAGAATCTGCTTGTCCAAGATACTGATGACTCCACTCACAAGGAACTCAGCACAAGCTGAGCCTGAGCAATCCCTGTGGGAGCAGCTGAGAATTCCATTGCAGCTGTGGGGACAGGATCACTGCCTGGGAAAGGACAATTCCAGAGAAGTACTAAGGCCTCAACAACAAGCCCTAAGCCAAAGCTGACTTCCAGATTAACCTTCCAACCAAATATTATATTTATATTCACTCATTAACAAAATATGCATGATCATTACCAGTATTTGTATGAATCTGCTTTTAGTGAAAGAGGCATTTACCTTTCTACATTTAGAAACCGGATAAGGCCACAGAACTAGATATCTCTATCTGGTTGTGTTTGAAGTTATATGGTGAAAGTAAACTCTCTTAGTGCCTCCCTGAGCCCTGGATTAGAGGAGAATGAAACCAGATGTTCCCACACTCGAAGTTATGGTGGCTTGTTTATACAAGGGTGTAAAATCTGGGCCCTCTCACAGCAAACTTGATGGCTTTGCCTCTGGGTTGGCAAATTACAAAGGAATTTCCATTTTCTGGCAGTGCCTCTCCAATCCTTTGCTGTGACAGGGGCTCCCCAGGTGATGTGTCTGGACAATGGCCAAGTATTTGGGTAATTGGTGTTGTATCTTTCTTAGTCCCTACAGGCCATTTTTGTAGTAATAATGCAGTGCATTGCACAGGTTATCCTTTTGTATTTCTTTGTTGCATTCACTTCAGTAAATGACAATCTGTAAATTGGTGTGGGTGCCTTGGTGCTGACCCTGACTGCTGGCAAAAGAGCAACCCATTCCCTTCAGAGTTGGACGTGGTGGAGGCACAAAATTGTGGCGGGGCTGAGGCAGCCACACACAAGATGGCGGCCGGGGCTGAGGCAGCCACACACAAGATGGTGGCAGTGGCTGAGGGGGGGAGCCACACACAAGATGGTGGCCGGGGTTGCGGCAGCCACGCACAAGATGGCAGCAGTGGCTGAGGCAGCCACACACAAGATGGCGGCTGGGGCTGAGGGTGTCCCTCCCAGTGAGCTCTGCAGCTCCTGCTGGCCCAGCCTCGGCCCCGGAGCAGCGCAGGGCGGGCAGAGCCCCCCTCTCAGCCCTCTCTTTAAATGGACATGAACAGACACCCGGGGACAGACACAGTGTGGCACCTTTGGTCTGTGCACACAAACATACACCAGGCAGTTTGTAATGTCGACTGGCAGTATTTTGATGTCAAGGCAACTCAAATAGGTGAAAATAGGAAGAAACTCCAGGGTTTAAAGATTTTAAAATAAACCCCTTTTTTTTTTTTTTTTCAGTTTGGTTGGGATTTTTCTCTCCTTTTTTTTTCTTTTTCCCCAGAAAAGGGCCTAAAGCATTTCCTGTGCAGGTGGATTTCAGTGAGCATAAAGAGGCATCACAGCCTGTTTCCTCCATGCTGCAGTGACAGTGACTGTGAGGTGATGAAGATGGAGATGGGATCTGCTTGAAGCCGAATGTGCCGTGGGTGCTCACCTGGAATGTGTATCCCTCAGATACCTACTATTTAGAACACTATGAAGACTCTATAAAATTGAAGTACAAACCAAAACTGCAGCAGGAAGTCCATTGTGGTTTAGGTTGTTTTTAATGAGGTTCCTCAAGTTGAGCACAGACTTTGTGTTCAGCAGATACACAAGCAAGGGCGTCTTGGGCCGAAACTCTGGCACCCATTATTTTGAGGAGGGGATTGCAGGAATATAGGAAAAGAAGCCCATCAACTACTGAAAAGAAGCAGTCACTGAAAAGAACCAGAGGGTAAAAAAATGTGAGGGGGGAAAAGAAAATATGAGGTGCCAAGTGTGAGAAATGTGAGTGGAAGTAGGAGAGAAGTGGGAGGGAAGAAAAGGGTAGGAAACCTGAGTGGAAAAAGATGAAAAGAGCTGTGTGTGTAACTAAGTGCTGATCTCCCTTGAGTGGCTTTACTTTCCTTCTTTCAAAATGACTGAAAATCATAATGCAAAAGATAAAGCTGCATTTTTCGCTTTGCTAGCTAAGTATAATGCCAGACCCCCACAAGGGGGAGAAGATTGGGTGCACTGTAACTAGTTTAATTATGAAATGTGATTGATAGGATACATTCTTTGCAACATGAAACAAAATTCAAACTGGGCAGAAATAAGACCATTCTCTGCTCAGTTTTGGGGGCCCATCTTACAGCAGCTGTAGAAACTCGCTTTATGCCAAGAAGTGAAGAAAGAACAATTATTGACTCCCTACAGAATTTAGTGGAAATTTTGCAAGAACAATGAGATGAAAAAAGGAATGAGAATCATGCTTTGAGAGATGAGATTCATTCTTTAAGAGCTGCCCTAAGACAAGAACACACCAACACTTTAAAACACACTGATTTACCAAAAGAAACAGAAGAGAAAGAAACTAATCAATTATATCTTCAAAGAGAACTAACTCTGATGAAAAATAGTGGGGAACATTGCTGCCCTAGCTTGAAACCTGTGGTTAAAACAGAATACAATTGTATCAATGATGAGAATTTGGACCCACAAATAACCACTACAAAAATCCTGTACACTACTACTGAATTATGAGAACAAGAAGCTAGTGGGTGCTGGGGCCTTGGAGCTCTCTTGACAATGGGTGACTGTCACAGTGTGACTAAAGGGTTTGCCAATTTTAAATATTTAATTTTCTTTAGAGATAGGATTTAGGAGTAAAGACAATGCAGGCTCAACATTTAAAAAGTAAGTACAAGAAGAAATGTATTAATAACACAAGAAAAAATTATTCAGAATAAGATTCCTAGATTATTCCCTCCTCCCTTCACTCCACTTTTTTTACCAACCACATACAGAGAACACTTCAGTCTGTTATCCACTCAAATAATAATTTCCGTTCACTTAAGAGAGAAAAGTTCCTTTTTCTGCTTCAGACTTAGGGGGATGTCTTCACCTTCACAGTCTGCATTCGCCGGGGACATGCAGAACTATGAATTTTCCTCTCATTCCCACAGCCCTTGCAGAGCCGTGTTATGGGTTACGATGCACACATGGGGTACTACTTTGAAAGGCAGGCTGCTGAAAAACAAAATCCTCTTCATCATCTTCTCTATCAAATGCCTCTGTTCATATTCCAGTCCCAAAACAGACAGTTCAATTTCCCGAGGCAAGGAAAGTCTTCAACTCAAGCACCCATCCTCCCCAAGTATATTTTACAGTTTAAAGGAATTTTAGTGAAGTCACAATCCCCTCATAGCCCCCCCAAAAAATTGTTTTCAGCTACTTATCAGTGCAACTTTTCGATCTCTTCCCATCAGGAACTTTATCTTCATTCCTCTGACCTCTCTGGACTCCATGCTTTATTTCTTCTCATAAAGGGGGTTCAGGAGATTGAGAATCTTATCCAGGGATAAAGAAGTTAAAATTGTATCCAGATCATTCAGAGAAAAGCATGTGGCCGGTGCCGGGGGGTCCATGCAGCCCCGCTGAGCCAAGCTGGGGCCAGGCTAAGGGCTCCCCCAGAACCGGTGCCGGGCAGGGGGGCCGAGCCGAGACCCCGCAGAGCCGGGGCCGGGCCGGGATGCCAGGTTGGGCCGGGCCCAGAGTGAGCCCGGAGCCGGGCCAGGCCCCGGCCAGAGCCACCCGCTCCTCCGCAGGGCGGAAGCCGAAAGACCCAGCAGAGCTTCAGCCACTGTGATTTGTGAAAGCGAAATAACTTCTCATTGGTTTCCCCAGCTGTCCATCACCAAATCAGCTCTCTGATTGGTGCCAGCAGCCCACAGGAGAAGCCCTGGGAGTTGGGACAGCTCCCTTCATTCCTGGACCACACGGAGCTTTTTATTTCCTGAGGGGAAGCCAACCCTCCCTGCAAGCACGTGAAACCAACACAATATATTTAATTATATAACCCTAAGCTCAGTGCGCCTGCGCTGCCTGCAAGGTCACACAGTGAACACTGAGGAAGACCCAGAGCCTTCATTGGAAACAAGACCCCAAAAGGAGGAGAGACCCCGACCACCGGTGACGCATGGCAACACAACACAGGGACGTGAATTTTGGGAAGAGAACTGAGGAGGAGCTTTCCAGAGACTTCTGTATTAATATGTATTAGTAAATAGTATGTAAGTGAGATTTTTAGCTCAATTGGTTTGGTACAGTGTGAGAGGAAGGGCCCTGCCCGTACCCCCGGTCACTTTTGCTTCTGCTTTATTCGAACCAAACCTCAATTATACTAAATTACTCACTGCCAGATTTTGTATTTACTTAAATCTATGTAACTAATGTATTTTGATTGTATTCATTTATATACAATTGCTGTTATTATTAATAAATTGCTGCTAAAGTTAACCTTGTTGTTTTGATGAATTGGACAAAATAGAACATTGCTATTTATAACATTTTCTGAGTCTCTGAGAGATTTTTGGGCAGTCCTGGCCTCCAATTCTCACCTTCAAGGAGTCCATGAGGAGCCTGTGTTGGGGATGGACCTCAGTAAGACCCATTAATGCTTTGAGACACTTTGGTTTTTCTTCTGACTGGGGCTCCTGGAAAGGTTTGTGCAATCTCTTCTCAGGCCCTGAGGTTCAAGGGCTCAGCACCAAATGCACCACGGGGCTCACTGGGATCAAGTCAGTCCTGACAAACCATGGCTCTGCCTTTCTTTCCCTCTAGTCCAGCGCAGTTGATTAGGAAAGTTTTTTTCTACAGTTATGAAGAAATATTTCAAAGAGCTTTTTAGAAATAACTGCTACTATTTTAAAGTGTGTTTTGTTACTGTTTCCCTTCAGAGCAGAGTTGATTGCAGCGTTCTGTGATTGGTATTGATCCAGGGTCTCTCTTCAGGAGATCTGGCCTGCTCAGAGAAGCTCTACCTTGAGGTCTGATCCAGTGTGGACAACCTTGCTCCACATTGCCCAACCCCATTCTGTGTGTCCTCAATCACCTGGGATCTGCTTTGCTTGGAGATCTGGCAGCATTCAGGGAAACAGGGGTTTTCTTCCTTTTCTCTTTTTGAAGCAATCTAAAACTCCTGAGTTTCCCCATTACAAACAGACACCCTTCTTAAGTGTGTGCCAAGGAGGTTTCTCTTTCCAAGGCAGAGCCATGCAAGATCTGTTTTAGGCCTTTGGACTCCTTGGTTCCACAAGGCCCTGTTGTGTCACCATGGACTCTGGGTTCTGTGAGGCTCTGCAGTGTCACAATGGATGTTTGGTTCCATTGAGCCCCACAGGATCACAGTGCTCTTCCTTTTCCTGTGGCAACCAGCAGCAAACCCCACTGGCAGAGCCACATGCCTGGGAAGAAGGAGGATGGGGGACATTTGGAGTGATGGTTTTTGTCTTCCTTCGTCACAGTGCTGTGGGGTGGGGCCCTGCTGTCCTGGAGATGGCTGAACAGCGGCCTGCCCATGGAAGGGGGAAGAGACAACAACCTCTGTGCATGGAACTACAACAGCAGAGAGGTCAGGCCAAAGGCTTGCTTTAAAAGTCTGTTAACAGCAGAGGAAACATCAATGTGAGAGGAAAGATGTGTGCTAATGTCTTTACAAATCACTTCATGGGTGAAGGGATAGCTATTAGGGTCCTTGAAATGGGTTGTAATATTTCTACTAGCTTTGAGCAGCAGGTTTGCTACTGGGCCCACACAGCTTGGCTCCTGAACCAGACAAGAGTCTGCACAAGGCTGAACTTCTGAACTTTGAGGGGAAATGCCAGATTCAAGGGGGAATATGGGGTACACAGGTGGGGAAGGCTGCATCTTCCGAGTACCTTGGCCAACAGGGAAGGGAAGAGGGCAAAGTATGGCCGGGAGTTAAGGATAAAAGGAGGCTGCACTCTCTGAAGCCTCCAGAAAGAAAAATCTGTGGGTGTGTGCCCTGTAAAGATGCCACCTCCTAAGACAGTGGCTGCCTTTGGTGCACCAAATGTTTCCTCTCAACTGACATCAGGAAACAAGGATGGTGAGCTTTGTTTCCCATGGAAAAGACCCAACAGTGATATCCAGGGGCCTCTCAATGGGACTGGGCTTCCACCTGCTAAAATTTCATAGGGTGCAGGATTTCTCCCAGACCAAAGCTGCCACCATCGAGAAGCCTGGGTGCTGTTGGAGTTCCAAATGCATCCTCATAAGTGACATCTGGAAACGGGGATGTTGAGGTTTTTCTCCTGTGGAAAAAGACACCGTTCTTCTTTATGGTCTTTTGAGAGTGGGAATGGGTTTGTTTATGCTAAAATTCCTTACGTAACAGGATTTCTCCCAGACCAAAGCTGCCAACTCCTAGGACCATGGCTGCATTTGGTGTGCCAAAAGCCTCCTCTAAACTGACATCAGGAAACTGGGATGGGTAGATTTGTTTCACATGGAAAAGAGCCACAAGGGTCCCGTAGCTGGGACTGGGCCTACCACCTTCTCAAACTCCATATGGCTCAGGATTTCTCCCAGAGCAAAGCTGCCATATCCTCGGACCATGGCTGCCATTGGACTGTCAAATGCCTTCTCCTAACTGGCATCTGGGAACTGGGATGGTGAGATTAATGTCCTGTGGAAAATAGCCACCATTCCTATTCAGGGCTCTTAGCCGGGAGTGGGTTTCTGCCAGCTAAATTTCCATATGGCACAAGATTTCTGCCAGAACAAAGCTGCCACCACTGAGAAGCAGGGCTGCCTTTGTTGCGCCAAACACCTCCTCCTAACTGACATCTGGAAACGGGGATGCTGATTTTGTTTCCTGTGAATAAGATGAACCGTTCATGTGCAGAGAACAAAGGCCAGCCCTGCGCTCCCCAGGCAGGGAAAGCCCCGGGATGCCCCAGAGGATGGAGCACGGCCACTGCGGGGTGTCTGCCCGGCCCCTCTGCCCTCCTGTCCCTGGCCACGTCCACAGTGGGTGCCATGGGGCCAAGCTGGCAGCAGCCATCAGCCTTGAGGCAAGACCTTGAAGTTCACAGTGTTGTGGGACTGAAGCTTCAGCACAGAGACCTTTCCAACCTGATCTGCCCTCGTTCCTCTGAGTCTCTGCACAGAACACGGCGAGGGCAGGAGGGGCCTGTGTGTCCCAGGGCTCTGGATTTGCCCTGCTTGAATTCCACAGAGATGCAGACAAAGTGAAGAAGCCAAACATTATTGATGGAAAGCAAAGTAAAGGGATGAGCTAAGGGGAACAAAAGGGATGGGCACAGTCTGGCGACTGGAGGGAGGGAACAGGACTGCTGGGAAAGGATCGAGAGTGGCCTGGCAAGCTCTTTCTCCAGCTCCCTCTTTACTCTTGGTGGAGGTAGAACATTCCAAAGGAAAGCAACTGGTGCCACAAGGAATGGGCGACATCAGGCAGCTCTGGGGTGAAGCCTCAGAACTGCTGTATCCTGAGGGAACACTGTTGGCCTTGACCTGTAGGCACCTGCAAAAGCTTCAAATCGGCTGCCTCAGCTTCCAGGACCTCTCTTGGCCACATCCTGATGTGTGTGCAGGACAACTGCGAGGCACTGCTGGGACCCCGCGGGACAGGGGCAGCTGTCTCGTGTGCACGTAGCACCCCATCATGGAGCTGGGCTCATCCCAAAACCACATCAACCATCTGGTGTCAGCAGGGAGGAGCAAGGAGCACTGGGCTGGCTCCTCACAGGGTGTCTCAGCTGGGCTTGCTCCACAACATGCCCCCGTTTGAAGGGCTGCTAATGCCCAGCTGCCAGAAATGCCGTCCTTGTTCTCTCCAAGGCGCACAGGAAGAGCCAATGAGCAGGATGCCTTGGGAGGCAAATCCTCCAAGCCTGTGCTGAGGCCAGGGACACAGCAAGATCAGCCAAGACTCTCCACGTTGCCTGGCCCACAAAGCCCAGCTCGGTGCTGGCCCTGGCCCACAGCAGCTTCCACCAAGTGAGAGGCAAATGCATATGGCCAAGGGTTGAAAAGTTAACATATCGAAATATCCATTTATAACATTCCTGAGAACTCCCAAAAAAACTCAAATTCCCCCCGAATATCCTCCGAAAGTTAACTGTGTTTGCTCCTGGCACGAATGAGTTGTTGAAACAGACCCTTTGGAGAGCAGGACACAGCAAAAGAGCTAAAAGAGAAATTGGGGATTTGGAGTCTAATTTTTACAATCCTTTGGAATTCTGGGGTCCTCTGGCACAAATAATATCATCAATTCTTTCCCCAGGTGTTGCTGCTGCTCAGGCATTGGCTAAGCTTGAGAAGCTGAGATGTTGAGTGAATGAACAGCTGAATGTCACTTCCACTGTTTTGAAACAAATGCTTACAGATGTAAATAGCATTAGACACCCCACACTGCAGAATAGAGCTGCTGTAGATTTTTTGCTATCAGCACATGGGCACGGGTGTCAGGATTTTGATTGGATGTGTTGTATGTATCTTTCTGACCATTCTGTATCCATTCACCTGAAGATCAAACAACTGCAGGATAATGTGAGGAAGTTAACTGTGGACAATTAGGGTTTGGATGAATGGTTAGAAGGATGTGGAATACCTGGGTGTTTGAAAGATATAATCAAAGGCGTTTGGATATTTTTGTTCATTATTAGCACACTGTTTTTTTCATAAAAAAAGTTAGTGATTAGCTTGACAAAATAAGATAGACTATGATATGATATGATATGATATGATATGATATGATATGATATGATATGATATGATATAGAATATAATAAAATATAAACTAGTATAAGGATAAGATAATATAAGAATACGGTAATATAGGATAAGATGAGATAAGGCAAGATAGGGTAAGGATAAGATAACAAAGACAATTTGGCTGGTACAAAAAAGAAAAAGAATTGTACTAATGCTGAAGAAGGTGGAGACACTGGTGGACATGTCTGTACAAACCTGGACCTTGTGTAGTGTGCACCAGCCAAAAACCATATTTAGTTGCTATGTTTGGCTGTTCAGTTCTTTCTGCATATTTTGCTCTTTGTTCACACACTTCTTTCACATGCCAGATGTTTTTGTGCATTTCTTAGTTTAGACCAGTGTTTATAATAGGTGCACAGCATGAGAAAGTTTTACGAGATTTTTGGTAACTTGTTTGAAACTCCCCAAGGCCGCTGGAACATAAACTATGATAAATCGGAATAGAAGAAGTTGAAAACACAGAACACCAAGATTAGAAGATTCAAGATAACAGGAGGCAGTGAAACTGCATGTGACCATCAATTACTGACTCTGGGGGGTTTGAATAGGTGGATCAACACCCTAAAATAACCCACTGTAGAGTGTGTGCCCATATAGGGGATGGTTCTAGAAATGAATAATTAGGGTGAATTATAAACAATAAATTGGCTTCTTCAAAATCATATTGATCTGCTGTCCCGAAGTCCAGTTTGATCCTGCAGGGTCTGTGCCCTATAAAGGATGGGGTCCTGCCCTATGTAGAATGTAGAATCTGAAGAAGGAAGAGAGATGAGAGCAAGTTTTGATGTAGAAGAAAAGAATTGCTGAGCCAGTCTTACTGGGTAACTAAGAAGGCAAAGGGCAGTGAGTTGGAAGGGGCTTTTATGACTCTGAGCAAAGGATAAATCCACCTCAAACAAAATATGCTTTTACCAAGGAAAAGAATTTTCCCAGGCAAACAAAAATGCCATGTTGCAAGTAGAGAAAAGATCTCAGGATTGTCCACTGCAAGAAAACAGAAAAACAACTTCTAGCTTAAACTGAAACACACCAATCTTTTGTGATTGGAAAACAATAACAAGAATATTGTAATGTCAGTAGGTATGATAGGCAACAGGTGATAGTGAAGGCATTGATTGGTCATCATGTCTTAGGATGCTCTGCAATGAAAATTATTTAGTGCATTGTAACCAGAACTAGAGGAAGCTTTCAGAGGAACCCACAGATGTGGCTGTCAGGCTGTGGGCTGGGCTCTTGTCACCCACGGCCCGTGAATTGCTGCATCACATGGATACAATAAACAGCACTTTAAATGATAAATAAATTCCTGCATCATTTGGATATAATAAGCAGCATTTTACAGAGCCCACCTGGAGTTCCACATCCCTCATTTCAGGCTCTTACAATCAGAGAGTCTCACATGCAGCAGCTTGATGGACTGTTTTGTTAAATGAATTTCTTTACATTTATTGCCAATTCATGCCAATTTTATTTCTTTTGTATAATGCAATCTCTGATGACTAAAAATAAGCACTGGTTCTGAAAGCAAACAAAATGAGAACACTGTGTCAAAATGCTAGAGGCTCAGTTCTAAAAACTCAGCAAGGAAAAAAATGGCTTGAAGTGGTTAGTATTGACATTTACTTTGTTTACGAGGACAGGAAAATGCCAAAGTATATTTTTACACTGCTCTATGTAGGGATTTTGCAGGTATTATATCTTTGTAAATGATTTACTGAATCCTACACAGAAATTGCAGGAAACAGATTTCTATCAGCTCTTAAGATTCAATTGCAGGAATTGATAGGAAGTTGAAAGAAAGGTGTGAGTCAGCTGTGAAAAGTGGTGTGAAGCAAAGGTCTTTTACATCAGCAATCCCATAACACCAAGGGCTCTGCATTGTTTTAGTTAGATTGTGCAGGTGTCAGAATATATGATTCTAATACAATTTAGCATGGCCAAAACTGAGGTGAGTCACACTGCCATCCAGTCTGGTTTACTCACACTCCAATTTTAAGTTCTGTCATGGCTGTCAAAACCTTACCATTGCATTAAAGGATGCAGGTTCTTCTGCTGCATGCATTAAGGAGATGAAGAAAACAGAAACTTAAATTTGAGCAATTGTTCTGTTGTCACTAAGAACAAAATGGATATAAGTAATATAAACCTCTTAAATGTATGCTAGAGAAAATTCTTCCTGATCAGACACACTTAGTGAACATGTCTGTGTCCTGGTCAGTGTAAATACAGCCAATCATCCATTTGGGCATGTCCTTAAAAACTGCACATGGACTGCACAGTCCTGTTAGGATACCTGCATTTGTACTGCAGTGTGAAATACAAGACCGGGTGCTGGGCAGGGGGAAACTTGTTGCTTCCTCTGAGTGCAGTAAGGAGAGTTTTGGGGAAACTGTCATCAGCAGAAAGATGAAAGATAATTCTTTAGAATTTGATAATTATCTGTTTTTGAAAGATAATGCTTTTGTTTCCTGCATTTACAGTGCCTTTTGATCTTTTGGGAAACAGAAGTTGCCAATCTTACTTTCATCAAGCTTAAGTTTTCAGAGTCGTCCACACAGTTCATGGTATTCACAGCAGTGTCTGGTCAGTCACATGCTGCTGAAGCTCTTCTGAAGATCAGTTTTAATAGATAATTAGTATTTCAAAGACCACTGGTGTGCAATGACTACAGTACAATGACTGGAATGTGAGAGCAGTGAATTAACTTGCAGTGCTGCTGTGTTCTGCACAGCCTGGCAGCTAAAGCAGCAGTCCCTTTATTTGATATGCTCTGCCCTTCTGACCTGTCTCATAGCAGCAAAGCACAGATTTTACTGCTGCCTGTCTGTCATTAAAGTGTGTCTGAAGGTGTTTTGCAGTTAGGGAGTGCATTAAAAATGCCACTTCAGTCAGTGCTGAGCTTCAGTGACAAAAATGCCACAATCTGCTGTTGCTTTGAACGTGCAGAACCAAAGTCCTGCCAAAACACAGCAGTGGTGATTTGCTGATGCTGTGTCTGGCTCTGTTGCTGTGGAAGGGTTATGGAGCAGCTAAAAAACAGCAACAAGACACTCTCTGGCTTGGTGCAGAAAAGAGCAAGAAAGAGCAATTTATTGAAAGAAACCATTGCCTTAAATAAGACAGTTCGTACAAAACAAAATACAGACAGAGCATTGATCAGAGAAGGAGACACCTCTCCTCCCTGGCTTTCTCAGGGACCTTGCAGGTGTTTCTCTGTTATGATTCTTTCTTTTGTGTTTACAGTAAAGAAGGAATCTCTAGCCTGGGAAAAATCCTGTCTAGAGGCTGAGAAAGTTTCATGGCCTGAGCAAAATACTTAGAACTTGAGAAAAAGGCCTAGCTAAAATGTGGCTGGGCCTCCAGCAGTGTCCACAACCGGGACTGGCACCGGCTGTGGGGGTTGGTTGTGGCTTTAGATCTTCCCAGAGCAGAGCAGCTGCTGGCTGCTGTAAAGTTGTTTCTTGTGAAGGCACGTCAGGCTCCAAAGGCAAAGAGCCCAAGGCTCTCCAGTCCTGTTCAATCTCTGCCATAAAGTCCCGATGGAAGCAGGAGCAGCTCTCTGCTGCAAGAGGTCGAAGCTGCGGCTGGTGCAGAGTCTCCAGAGGCAGATGCTCCCTGGCCTTTCTTCTCCTGTTCTTTCCTTCTTCATCTTCCTCTTCTTCTTCTCTCACATGCTGGTAGTGGTGATGATGATGGTGGTGGAGGAGGACAGAGCAAAGACAGAGCAGCAAGAGAGAGCTCTGGCTCCAACACGTGGATTTTTATTGACAAATTACCCAATGAGCCAAAACCGTGAACCTGATGAATTTCTCCTAAACATATTAGAATTCCATAATACTAAAGTCCACATATAACTTGTGCATATGGCCTATCTGTTCTATGTGAAGAATATATAAAATATTCCTACTGTAATTTATTTTGTCTAGAACTAAGTTTTTATTGTCTCAA
>NW_027636175.1:0-19307 GCF_903797595.1 Erithacus rubecula
TTCCTTGGTGTGCCTGAAGTGTCCAGTCCAGGAGTAGGGTGACTCTTGCTATAGCTTAACATTAAATCTGTTTTTTGCTGATCCCGTGCTGGGGATTTTTTAAATGCTCTCAGCCCCTGGCTCATAACAGGGTGAAGGAGCCCTGGCCCAGGCTCTGGCCCTGCGACACGGGGACGCTGCCGGGCGGTCCCTGTCCCCCTGTGCCACCCCCAGGGCCCGGCCCCTGTCCCCGTGTCAGGCTCTGGGGTCGATCTCATGGAACATCCTCTGGGGGAGGCTGCGGCACCGAGGGCAGGGGGGACCTGGGGGGACAGGGGACCCCCCTGTGCACGAGCAGCGTTGGACTGTGAGGGGGGAACGGGGCAGAGTGACCTCCCCAGTGACCTCACACAGCCCTGTGATGTCGCACAGCTTTGTGATGTCACACAACACCCTATGATGTCACACAACACCCTATGATGTCACACAGCCTCTGTAATGTCACACGGCACCATATGATGTCACACTACACCCTATGATGTCACACAACACCCTATGATGTCACACAGCTCTGTGATGTCACACAGCACCCTATGATGTCACAAAGTCAATGTGACGTCACACAGCTCTGTGATGTCACACAGAACCCTATGATGTCACATACACCCTATGATGTCACGTACACCCTATGATGTCACACAGCCCCTGTGATGTCACACAGCACCTTATGATGTCACAAAGTCATTGTGATGTCACACAACCCTGTGATGTCACACAGCCACATGTGATGTCACACAGCTTTGTGATGTCATACAGCACCCTGTGATGTCACAGTGCCCTGTGATGTCATATAGCCCCTGTGATGTCACACAGCCTCTGTGATCTGTGAAGTCACAGTCATTGCTGTGATGTCACACAATCTGCCCTGGGATGTCACATGGCCATTCTGTGATGTCACATCCTGCTCCAGGATGTCACAGCCCCTCTCTGATGTCACATAGCCACCCTGTGATGGCAGAACACACTCTCTGATGCCACAGCCTTCTCTGGGACATCACACAGCTGCTCTGTAATGTCACAGCCTGCTGTCTGATATCACAGAGCCACCCTCTATGATGGCACAGTCTCCTCTGTGACCTCACTGCCCTCTCTATGGTGTCACACAACCGTCCAGTGCTGTCACTATTGCCCACTCAGCAATATCACAGCCTGTTCTGTGATGTCACAGCCCAATCTGTGACCTCACACAACCCACCCTGTGCTGTCACACAGCCCCTTTCTGACATCACAGCTGCTCTCTGGCTCCATGACACAGCCACAGAGGTGCTGCTGTGCCACAGCCCCCTCTGGGACATGACACAGCCCCTGCCAGTGCTGAGCACTGTGAGCTCTGCCTGTGCCCTGCTCGTGTCCCTGCCATGCCCTGGCAGTGCCCCAGCCCTGCTGGGCTGTCACAGGAGCTGCTCCTGGGCAGAGCTGTCTCTCTGCAGCGCTGCCCTTGCCAGGAGCTGCCTCTGTGCCAGGAGCCTGGCCCAGCTCAGCAGCACAGGCACAGCAAAAGGACTTGAATCACCCTCTCAGGGCTTTGGTGCTGTTTGCATCAGACTCAGTCCCTGAGAGAGTGTGCTCAAAAAACTTCTCAAGAGCTCCAAGTGAGATTGAAGCACTGAAGTTTCTCATATTTAACTAGATTCCAGTGAGGGACAGGACTGAGAAAGTGTCCCCAGGTCCCAGTTAGAGCAGAACACTGGAGGCACTGATGGCAGGTGGGGACAAAGCAGGGAAAGGTGTCTCTGGTGCTGAGCACAGCTGGATGTGTTTCAGGAATGCAAAGGGCCAAGGCCTGAGCCCCAGCCCCTGGCAAGGCAGATCCTGTCCCTCCCTCATTGCTCAGGGCTCTTCCCAGGGCACTGGGCTCTGGGGATGTGCAATGCCCAGGGCAGGACCATGGGGCAGCCCCTGCCAGGCTGCTGAGCAGGGACAAGGAGGCAATGAGGCCCCAGCACAGCAAGGCTCACTTGTCCCAGTCTGGGGTTTCTCCTTTGCCCCGAGATCACTCCAGAGGGACACGAAGGTGGTTCAAACCCTGGTTTTCTCCCGAAGCCGCCGAAGAGAGACTGCCAGAGATGGTTTTCTCTTTTCCCAAGGATTGTTTATTATTTCTTATCTCTGGGACTTTTTACCTGGCCAGCAGCGGTCTGCTCAGCCTGGCATCCATGGTGGAATCTGCCTGGTGAAGGCAGGGCTTATCTTATATAGTTAGTATTACGTATTACATGTTTACAAAATTTTCCCAATACAATACAATTTTATTAAATGGTCCAGCCCTGACCCCATCCAATCCAAGAGTGCCAACGTGTCACCCAACATGGATGACATGGAGAAGAAGAAGGAAAAGGTGTCACCCCCCCAAATTCTCCATCTTGGGCACGTGTCCCTTATCATAAACATTCAAGAAAACCTATTTATCTACGTTCTAACATTCTAATTTACACTCTACTCATCATTATTTTCTGTGTCTCTTCTCTCAATGTAGACAGATTCTCCCAAGGAGCCAAATCCAGCCCCTGCAGCTCCTGGGCAGCACTCGGGGGTCTCTGAGGGGTCTGCCAGGGGGGTTTTTGCACCCCCAAAGGAGCCAGGGAAAAACCCTGGACTCCCACACTGCTGGCCTCAGGCCCAGGGCCAGCAGCCATGGCCCAAGTGCTGCAGCAGTTGGCTCTGGCAGGGCCTTTCAGCTGCTGCCCATCCCTGTGCCCTCTGCAGCCCAGGCTGTGCTACGGTGTCCATGCCCTGCCCTCTGTCCCTGCAGGCTGTCGGCATCCCCCACCTGCCCCACCTCGCTGGCCCTTCCTTTGCTGACAGCTCTGCATCCTGCCTGCCTCTGCCTGGCCACACAAAGCCTTGGCCTTGATACCAAGGAGTTAAATTAAACTTTTACTATGCCTGTGAACTTTTGGCACTGGAACAAGGCATGCAGGGGCTGCTTTCCCAGCAGGGACAGTTGATGGACAAGATGAAGGTATCCAGCTCAAGGGTGCAGTGATAGAAGAAAACAAGGGGAACTTGGGGATTTGGGGCGGGTTTTATTGAAATGGGCAAATTGAAATACACATGTAGCAACTGCATATCAGCAAGACACTTGTAGAATAATGCGTCCACATAAGGTTAGGAGTTATCCCACATTGGACCTGAGGTCAGAGAAAATTGATGCCCTCTATAACACTAAAATACTTTTAAGGAATCTTATTCTGATATTTTGGAGATTTGGTGACAGTGGGGCCTCATGGACCCAAGGAGTCATCTGTGATACTATGGAACCTTAAGATTCCATTGTGACCCAGCAGAACAGACAGGGAATGTCTGTGGACAGGTGCTGGCACTGCTCAGTTGTGCTGTGGGAATAGGAATCTCTCTCAGGGTGTCCAAACATTCTGTAAAGCTGTGAAGAAAATGAATTTTTTTAGTTAAGCAGTCTCCTCTATTCTTTCAATTCACTTGACAAGGATTTAGGCAGATGTTACTAAATACTTTATTTCACTGCTAGAGGGGATGGTGTTTGCCTCCCCCACAAGCAACACTTTGTTACAGAGTAGTTTTCAGTCCCTCTGTCCTGGTCTTTTTGTCCTTCCTTCCTGGTAAAGTGCATCAACATGACATAACTTTTATCTGGTATTTAAATGGCTGGAGTGGAGTGTGCAATGATATTTCATTGCTGTGTGAGGATGATGTAGTGAAATGAGACACTGTAACCAAAACAGATGGTGCTAATCTTGAGTCTGTCTGCAAGATCTTACAGCATTTAATTAAAATGGTGGTGTAATTCCCATGACACCTTTAACTACAGTTTAAATTCTTGGACTATGAACTAAGGGCTTTCTTATGCAGATTTTCACTCATGTGAGTAGTCCTCAGTATGAGTCTCTGGTGACTTCAGAATAGCTACTTACTTGAATGAAGCTCTCAAGATGAGACACTAATAAAACTGGCAAACATATATGTGGTATTTACATGTTTTATGTTCCAATTTGAAGCATAAATTGTAGACTAAAGATACTTAGCAACTACTCTCCTACGTAGAAGCAAACAAAATTCTAGATTAGAGGAATTGTTTAGACGGAGCCTAACTTCAGAGGCTGGCAAATAAAATGTTTTAAGGTACTCTGGGCAGCTTAACATCTTCCCTTGGTTGGAAGGACATTTCATGAAAGCTTTTATATTCCCTTTGTTTACCTGAAATGTGTTTGTAGAAGTGATGAGGTGTCTTGCATTGTTTTGGGTTTTTTTTAAGACCATTAAAGAAAGTTATGTTTGAAGCACTTGACAGACCTGAATTTGTCTGAGTGGCACCTTTTAGGCAGGAAACTAGTAAGTATTTTTATACTTGGTTTTTGTTTTGTTTCAAATTGGAGAAGTGTGAAAAATAAAATGACCTGAACGTTATCATGTTGAAAGTCTTTGAGAAAGCAGGGCTGGAGCTGAGGGCCTTTGTGATGGATGTCTAGTTCTTCTATTAATTATATGATCTTACCTCCCTTCCAATGTATCTTTTCTGTTTTGAAAGTAGCAGGGTAATGATTTTCTACACTCTGCAACCTCTGTCTTAGCTTTTCTTACTTTTCTGTACTATATGAAGCAGGAAAAAAATAACATATTTATATCGTTTTAGTCACTGTTTTTAATGTCAAGAAGGACAAAGTAGTTAAAAAATAGCTCTGCATTATACTTGGTGCAGCCAAATACAAGAATTTCTCAAACTTTTCATGCTTTCCCGCTTTGTCCTTCTGCTGTGTCTATATTATTGTATAATCTCTCCAAGAGAATTTTGTATATTAAAATGGGTGGAATTACTCAAGTGATCTGGAGAAGTTAATTTAGAGTTGGCCTGTCCATTTCCCATAAAGCAGAGGCCAAAAAGCATTTGGTGGAGATGGGAAATAAAAGAGGAGGTGGAAGATGAGTTTGTGTTTCATCTGCAAGGGCTGCAGAAGAGGAAAACAGTCACAGTGGCTCCCCAGCACTAATTATATCTTCAGGGTTGCTGGGTGTATGCCAGCACCAAGTTGTGTACTGTGAAATGCTACTGGAGAATTGTGATTTTTAGTAGTCTAAACTCTACCAATCTGAGTGGAGCACGATGAGATCAGCAGAAGACCCTCCCAGCCTGCCTATTATTGTGATTTAAGCCTGAAGGGGGGAAAGAATGAGAGCTTAGGTTTTCTGTCTTCTATGAATTCACAGTCGTGGATGGTGTCCTGGAGCCCTGAGCTGTGGCAGGTCCATGTGGAGGTGTCTGTATTTAGGGCAGCAGGGTGTGAAAGAGAGTGCTAATTTGCTTTCTGTGTCTCTCTGCTTGTCGGTGTGTGCAGGGGGGATCAGAGGTTTGAACACTCTCTGCTCATCTCTTTTGAGGCTGTTTCACTCTGCAGGGTGTGATGATGGTCGCTGAAACCTGAGCCTGTGTCCCTTTCCAAGGGACTCTGTGTGATCATTCTAAGGCCATGCATCTCAATAAAGACATTGGCAATGCACTGCTTTCATTAATGGCTATTTCTTGGGGATGTTTTGGGTGGTTTTTGATGCCTGTGTGGAATTTGAACACACTCCTCTACCCTGACAGCTGCTTTTGAAAACATCAGAAACAGATATTTTTTTTGTCTTGGGAATTATTCTGTAAGAAGTTGGATGTTAGTGAAGGGTTTGGGTATTACTGTTAGAGATCCAATTTCTCTGTTTCCTCACACGCTTGGCCCAGTGCATTTAGAACTGGTGTCTCACAAATATTCTGTGTCCAACTGCAGTTAGCTGAACTTGGGGAAAAAACTCCATTTCAAAACAGCCCCACTTATCTGAGCAGTTGAACCCTTCACAGCACAGTCTTCCATAACACATGTTCCTTTATAAACCAAAGCAAAAATCTCATTTAATGCATGATTTGCTAACGGTGTTGGATAATAAGAAGTATTTGTAAGTCCCCTTTTTTTTATTTTTTTTGGTCAGGCATTTTAGTATTAAAAACATTGTAGCAACTGCAATAAGCCAAAACTGTGCATATGGGAAGAGATGCAAGGGACACAGTAGATTACATCACCTGGCAAGAGTTCTGCTTTGATCTGCATTCATCTTTAGCCAGTTGTGAGTTAAACAGCATGTTCACAGTTTTGTCCTCAGGCTGGCAATTTTGGTTTCTGTCTCAGTGTTTCAGGCTGCTTTCAAACCAGCAGTTTTACTGATCAGAGCAGCTCTGCCCTCCCTGACCTGCTTTGCTGTCCTCAGACTTCCCGGTACAAGCATCTCTGTGGCTGCTTAATGAATCAGGTGTGGGGACTGATCTGAGTAGAGGAAAAGTCGTTGAATCCAACCCTTGTGGGTTTGAGTCAGCCCAGCTCAGTGTGAATGTCTGAGCAGCAGCTGAGTGCTGCAGGGAGGGCACCCAGGCCAGGCCTGCTCTGGCACCAGTGCTGCTTGTGTTGGTTGGAGTGCACGTGCACAGCACTCTGGGTGCACTGAAAGTTGTGTTTATTCTGGCTGGAGCTGTCCTGGCAGGGGAGATCCTACTCCACTCTCCCTCCCTCTCCTGGGGCTGCACGGTGATGCCCTGGCTGCAGGATGAGTTGTCAGGGTGCTGAGCCTGGAAACATTTCTCTATGTCTTGCATTATCTTTTTTAAGTTGGTGAAGTGATCCCATTCACTGAGTGATTCCACAGCCAGATCCAGTATCAGACTGGGACATGGAAATGCATGGCTGGGACTGAGGAGGAGGCTGTGTTGGGTCAGCCTGTGCTCACTGCCAATGAAGCACAAATGAAACCACATTTGGCTCTTCAGAACAGTTCCCAGAACCATAACCCACTGCTTATCTTGTCTGTGCAACCCCTGGTAGAGATGAAGGCCTCTTCAAACCAGGACTGTTGGTTTGTTTAAAGAAATTAGTGCAAATAAATCCCCATGTGGGTGCAGATCTTCTCCCTATAGTGTGTTAAATACTTTACACAGAATGTCAGGAGAGGCGTAGAATGTGTGTTTTGGGTGTAGTCTGCTCTTGTGTATCCCTTCTGGATTCAAATCTCTGTTTCAATTCAGTTTTAATTAACATGAGGACATAATCCAGAAGTTCTGAGGGATTACTATTGATGCTTACCTATTAAAAATTTAAACAGAAACAGACATCCCAATACATGTGCTGAACCACATCTCTGCAACTTGGACTGGGAAGCAATGTGTGAGAGCTCATTTAATGCTGCTGCTGAGTCCAAAGCCCCAGGACTTGTCTCTCCCTTTTCTCAGGAGTCTCTGTGTGGGTGGCCACTGGTGTGATCCAGGTTAGTAGTTTATCATTCCTCACAGTCCACAGAATTAGGCTCCAGGAGTTTGTTAGTGCAGAATTAAATTGGGTGCAGCTCTGCTGATTTCACTGTGCTTTCTTTGACTCTGTTTCATCCCTCCTCTGGGGGGGATGTTGGAGTGATACCTCTGAGCTGGCAGGAAGCCACAGGAGCCTCTCTGCTCTTTGAAACAGCTGAGCTCTGGCTTTTGCTGTGTGGATCAAGAGAGTGCTGCTTTTGGTAAGGTCCTTTGTTCAGTTGGGATTTTTGGTTTCCATCATCTTCCTGTTCCATGCTCTTTGTGACTTAGCATATGTTCTTAGCTGGTTAAGGCACAAACATTTAACTTCATTTTTTTGCAGGTTGCCTATGCTGGCACTAATTCTTGGTGTTTTGTGGTTCATAGTTGAATTCATTATTCTGTTTCAGAAACTTTGCCCGTTCCTTGTCCAAGCTATAGCTGAGGACACACATAGAACAGATGTAGATGTTTTGGAGGAGCACTTTCTCTTAGACTGTTTATTTAGAGTATGAGGAATTCCAGCACCCTGCTATGGAAAAAATAGCTTTACTCCTTCCATTTTGCCTCTTCCTCCTGCATTCCCCTGCCCTTGTTGTGCCAGGAAGGTGGCACATGGCTGTGTATCTCAGCCAGTCTGGACTATCTTTTCCCATTTCCTTTTCTATAGTTCCCAACCCTTTGGATGGCTGATCAGCATTTCTGTCTGAGTGCAAGAGCTCAATGCTGGCTGCAGGGAGCCTCCAGCTGGGGCAATCCAGGACTGGTGTCCTGCTGGCAGGATATGGGATAGCAGAGTCCCTTCTGCCCTGTGGAGCTAAAGATGCCTGGTGCTTTAGGGGCCTGCACACAATAAACCCAATTTCCCCGCTGTTCACTGTTCCATAGGTTTTTCCTCTTCCCAGTGCTGTGCTGTGTGGCTGTGTGCCTGGTGAGGCTTCTTCAGAGGACAGTTGAGTGGATAATCAGTGTTTGGGGAAAGAGCCCTTGAGGCAGAGTCCCAGGAACTGCTGTGCCTGGCAGTATACAGAAACGGGGTGAAACTATTTCAAAGAATGCATTTACAAGATCCAAGAAATACTTGTATTTTTTACTTCTGTAGTTGGTATGATGAGCATCACCTTCAGCTCCTCAGCAGGTCAGCAGCTAGCTCTTGAACCAGGCAGGCTCCTTCTAGCTACTGTGGTGGACAGAAGTAAATTTTAGAGTTTAAACTTGTAAATGGACTAAGTTTGTGGACTCGAAAAAGGAAGTCCTCTGTGTGTGATAGGGAATTTGGGTTTGGAGGAGAAGTTGAATGTTTTTACACAGGTGATGACAGTGGGAGGAATAGTGATCCTCAAGTCTTTGGTTTACTTTAGGAGTAAAAATTCATTCTTACAGTCAGTGTTTCCACTGCTGGCTCTTTTCCTTGCTCCTGGCAGTGCCCTCTCTCATCAGAGGTGTAACTGCTTCCCTGGAGTGTTTCACTCCTCACAGCAGAGCAGCTGGCTGTTCCTGCAGGAGCGCTTGGGAACTGAGCACCGGCTGCTTCTGGGCAGCCAAGGGAAGGTGTGAACGCTGGAAATGAAGCAGTGCAGGGAATAGCAGCAGCAGGAATGTGGTAACAGGTTGGAGAGTAGAGTACAAGCCCACTGTGAGCAGGGTATACACACACCAGGTGTGTTTGATAACAACCAGACTGTCCTGGGGGTTTCCCTGTCATGTGCTGGAGAGAGGAGAGAAAGGGGGAGGGTACAACAGGGATGGGGCAAACTGGAAGTGCAGGAAAATCTCAGAATGACAGAACACTCTGTATTGGAAGTGACCCACCAGGATCATTGAATCCAACTCCTGGCCCTGCCCAGGACACCCCAACAATCCCACCCTATGCATCCTTGAGAGTGTTGTTCAAACGCTCCTGGAGCTCTGGCAGCCTTGGGGCCGTGCCCATTCCCTGGAGAACCTGTTCAGTCCCAAAGAAAACCTTTCCCAAACATCTGGATAGCAAATCTGTTCTTTTAATTCTTCCTTGATAAGAGAATTCTGTCTGGTTGAGAGGCAGTAAATGGCAAATTCCATATTCTGCTTTTGTTCATTTGGGCAAAATAGAAAGCCCATTTGGTAAACTTGTAACATCACAATGTGAAGCTGTTTTAGCTTTTCCAGTAAGTCACTGGTTTCTTAAGTGCTATGGTACTTTGTTTGTGGCTTTCAAGTAGCCAACTTTTGGGCTGACATTGAGCTCACGTGGCCCCCAAGCAGCCTGTAGGGAATGAGGCTTATTCCCTCTCCCTGTTTGGTTTTTTTCCATTCGAACTTGTAAGATGACAATAAGATAACAATAAGGTTAGAAATTGAATGAAGCTGTTGAAAATGAATAGAATAGAAATGAATAGAAGGGAGTCAGGTTGTGGTGAAAACCTAAATGCAGGGGTAAGCCAGGTTTATTCAGTGCTGTTTATTCATTTTTTTTACCTTGAAGGGCAATAAAGGCAAATCTATGAATAGGAGGATTTTTGAACTTGAATTGCGGAATTAACCAATGAAAATGAAGCAAACTCTGAATATTAAATTAAGAAGTAATCTAATGATGTTTTTCTTTTTTTTTTTTTTTTTTGTTTCCCATAGGCTGAACTCACGGGCATCCCATGGCATAGGTACAGCTTTGAAGGCCATGGGGACTGTGGCCCATCATTTCAGCTCCAGCCCAGGATGATCACGTCCTGCTGAGCTCCATCCGCTGCCTGCAGGCCAGCCAGCCGTGCCAGTGGCGCCGGGACGTCGAACCCGACTGCCAGGAGCTCTGGATATTCTGGGGGACGAGCCCAACCTGGCCGATGCCATCCACTGCCAGCTGCACAGTAAGACACTCCTTGTTTCTCAGTTGCTTCTCTTTTTCCAGTGAAAAGGAAATTTTTTTTTTCTTAATGCTTTAATTTGTTACTTTATGTGATTTTGTCATTGTGTTTTAAGACCTACAGGAAAATTTTAAAAAATCCCCTGTAAATTTGACTTTTTTTGCCATGTGATAAAATGCAAAGTGAAACTTCAGCTCAGGAGACCTGTACACATCATCATGACTTGGATTTTGTGGAATCTCTAAAAATAGAGTAGATTCTAGTTTAAGGAGTGATGATGATAATAATACCCCAGCTTGGGCATAAGGTAGTAGCTGATGGAATAAATCACTTCTGTAGAATCAGGTGAACTCCATGGCACCCCACATAAATCCATGAGGTCAGGACTTGCTCCTTGCTCGTGCTGCAGGATTTAAGCATGACGCCTGAGAGCGGCGTGAACTCATCTCGCAGCGGCTGCGGCCGGACGCCCGAGAGCGGCGTGAGTGGCCACAAATCGACCGGTGAGTCGGAGCTGAAAGTCGGCTGCAGCTTATAAACTGGATTTTGCGAGATGAGGGGTACTGTCTCTGCCCTAGAAAAGGCAACAGTGGACTCAGTGTTTGACTTGGCAAAAAGGAATGGAGAAACTTTGAATCGGACACACTTAGTCGACCTCCTTTATTGGGCAAAACGGCCTGGGTTTCTAAAAGATACTGTTGATATATTTCGAGTAGAGACGTGGCAGGCAGTAGGAGCTGATTTATGGGAAGTTGTCCAAACTGGCAATAAAGAAGCTAAGTCCCTTGCTCCTGTATTCAGAGAAATGCGCCATCTAATTGATAAACTTACAGCAGAAACGGAGGTCAAACTAGCGGCTCGAACAATGGTATCTGCAGCAGCGGAGAAGTTGTCGCTCTCTATAGAGCCATATCCCTCCGCCGTGGAGCCACAGTCGCTTTCCTCTGACCCTGGCGCGTCTGATCTATCATCTTTTGAACATCTGCCTGACCCACCTCCACCTGAAAATGTAGCAGCCCCAGTTCAGAAAGGACCATATAATGATATCATACCCACTTGGGTACCCGAGCCTTCTCAGCCATCTACCCTGCCTGCCCCACCAGTAGAGAAAAAATTGGGAAGCGACATTGATCCTGCTTTAGTTCCTCTGCCAAGTGATATGGAGGTGGACACCCCTGTTGTTGATGATGCTTCTGCATTCCGGGTACAGTTAGAAGATCAGAAGAACGCTATGCTACAGTTACTAGAAGAGATGAAACGGTTAGATAAAGGGTCTTCTTCTAAAGCAATAAGGAAAGCATATAAGCAGGCACACGACGCTATCGTGAATGGTTTAAAAACTTTGGAGAATAACTCAAAACCAGTGACATTGGCAGACCAAATGGATAGGAGACGCAGAACCTTGCAATTAGTGTATGACAATGCTTTTGATTTGCCCACTGCTCAGAACTATTTGAAGGCAAAAAATTTACCGATTCTATCCCCAGAAGAAGCTGAGCGTTGATAAAAACTTCTGATAGTGCAGCAGCGCCATCTACCGGAATTATGGACACTGTTGCAAATTGGGTAATGGGTAAAAATGATTGGGGAAAAGCTGGGGGAACGGGCCCAGGACCGGGTGATCCAGGCTTGAATATTGCTATTTCTGACCCACCCAGGGATCATTCCTTTGATATGCTTAAGAGGTGGAAAGGAGCAATAACTAATGCTGAGCTGCAAGGTGATTTTCAAATAATAGCAGCTCCTGTAACTCACACGGCAAATGGAGACATGTACCAGCCTTTAGACTGGAACCTTATTGCTAAGGTCCAAAAAGTGGTCATGGATTATGGGGTTGATAATCGGCTAGTTCGACGACAGGTAGAAGCTATATTGAAATATCAAGAGTTAGTTCCTGCAGACATAAAAACTATTTTTGAACTCATTTTGGGTCCTACTAGTTATATGTTGTTTCTTAATAAGTGGCAAGAACACAAGAACAATTGGCGGAAAAACAACTAGAAAATATGCATCTGCCACAGGGTGATCCATTAAGGTTTGCAAGTCTGGATATGCTGATGGGACAAGGTCAATATACTGATCCGCAGCGACAAGCTGCAATGCATACCTGGGTGATTGCTCAGAGTAAGGCTGCTGCTTTAGAGGCGTTTTCTTTACTCCCTCAGGTTGGAAAACCAAAACAACCTTACTTGCATTTAAGACAAGAGGATAACGAACCTTATTTAAAATTTGTAGACCGTATAAGAGAGGGAGTGGAATCAGCACCTGACATACCTTTGCCTTTAAAGGATACAATGGTAAAGGAAATTGCCCTGCAAAATGCTAATGCTACTTGCAAGCGTTTGCTAGCCACTTTGCCACCTAACATGGCACTGCTACAAATGATTGAAATTTGCTCTCGAGCCCCTATTGAAGTGGGAAAAGAGAAGGCAACGATTCATGCCACTGCCCTTGCAGCAGCCTTAACAAAAGCTAACACCCTTAATAAAAAAGATACAGCTTTTTCAGATGCATGTTACAACTGTGGTCATAAAGGTCATACTCGTAAACATTGTCTGTTACGGTCACAGAAAGCTGCAGTACCCTCATCTGTTTTTACTGGAGTATGCAAAAGATGTGATAAATTTGGGCACAAGGCCAATGACTGTAGATCTCATTTTAAAAAGGACGGGACCCCCCTGTCGGGAAACAAGAAGGGCCGCGTGGGGGGCGCGGCGATATCTCAAGTTCTAAACCCCCCAACTCAGTCGACTCCAGTAGCGATGGCTGCTTATTCCACATGTACCCCTCAACAGGTGGAAGCACTGGAGTCGACTTGGTAACGGCCTCGTGCATAACTATCCGAGATGGAAATGCTACTTTAAATGACTCTACCTCCAAAGGCCCACTAGGAAATGGATTGACTGCTCTTTTAATTGCTCGGTCTTCTGCATATAAGCAAGGTCTCTTTGTAGTACCGGGTGTAATAGATGCCGATTATGAAGGTACAATTAAAATCATGCTAAAAGTTTTTTCTCCACCAGTATTTATTCCTAAGGGCAGTTCTAGTGCTCAACTCGTGCCCTTTGTTCCACAAATTCTTACACAAAGCAATCAGAAGCGAGTGGGTGGATTTGGTAGTACAAAGCCTCTAATTGCCTTTGCAGAACTTTTATCCACAAAACAACCCACTCGGAAGGTAAAATTGAAACCGGCAGTGGAAAATGGATCCTTAGAGGATTGCTCATTACAGGCTGAAATGATGATGGATATTGGAGCTGATGTAACCATTATTCCTTTGTCTGCCTGGCCGAGGTCATGGCCAGTGGAGCAAGTAAATGAAAATCTTTTAGGTATTGCTGGGATTACTGCCACTCGACAGAGTGTGATTGACATTTGTATTCAGGACGGAGAAGGCAATACAGCAATAACCAGACCTTATGTGTTAGAAACACCGCTATGGCTGCTAGGAAGGGATGCATTAAGCCAATGGCAAATTGCACTAGTTACTCAGCCTTTTTAGAAGCGGCTGCTGTGCAGAAAGGTGCTCGTCCCTGTATAAAGCTGTCTTGGAAGTTAAATGACCCGGTATGGGTGGCTCAGTGGCCGCTATCTCAAGAAAAGATCGGGCACCTACAGGAACTAGTTCAACAACAGTTACAATTAGGCCACATACAACCCTCTCATTGTCCCTGGAACACCCCTGTGTTTGTAATACAAAAGAAGTCTGGTAAATGGAGATTTTTGCATGACTTAAGAGCAGTAAACGATCAAATGAACCCGTTAGGAGCTTTGCAACCTGGTTTACCTTCTCCTAGTGCCTTACCCAAAAATTATTATTTGTTTATTATCGACATAAAAGATTGTTTTTTCAGCATACCGTTACATCCTTCTGACTATTGTAGGTTTGCCTTCTCTGTGCCATCAGTAAACAGTAGTACTCCTGCAAAAAGGTATGAATGGGTTGTTCTGCCCCAAGGCATGAAAAATAGCCCAACCATTTGTCAGTGGTATGTTGATTTAGCATTGGAAGAATGGCGACAAAAATACCCTTGTTATATTACCTACCACTACATGGATGACATCTTGGTAGATAGTGAGCAAGAGTTGGATTCAGAAACACAACAAAATTTGTTACAAATCTTAGAAAAGTGGGGTCTATACGTGGCACATGAAAATGTGCAAAGGACAAGCCCCTGGTTGTACTTAGGTTATGCAATTACAGAAACACAATTTTCTCTGAAAAAATTGGAATTACATCTTAATATTTCCACTGTTAATGATGTCCAGAAATTATTAGGTGACATCCAAAGTATCCGTCCTTGGATAGGTATCTCAAACACAGAAATAAACCCCATTCGTACCTTGCTGGTTGGTACTTCAGACATTAATGGTTAGGTTGTGTGGACTTCTGAAGCTAATACTGCATTGGAAAGCATTTTACAAAAACTACAAAATTGTTATGTGTATAGATATAATCCAAATGTGGAAGTGGGGATTTATGTTTTGCATCACTCATCGGAATTTATGGCTATTGTGGGACAGTGTGAGCCAGACAAGAAACGCTTTTTTCATTTAGAATGGGTTTTTGTATCTAGTGTGTCAAATCTAACACTTGTACATAGGCTTGGCTTGTTAGGACAACTGTTGCTAAAAGCACGAAAAAGAATTAGGTTGATTTATGGCAAAGAACCCGGCTTGATTTGTTTGCCCGTGTCGTCCTTGCAATTGACGGAAGAATGGCAACA
Organism: Erithacus rubecula; assembly: GCF_903797595.1. Classification (NCBI taxonomy): domain Eukaryota; kingdom Metazoa; phylum Chordata; class Aves; order Passeriformes; family Muscicapidae; genus Erithacus; species Erithacus rubecula. The sequence continues at coordinate 14,892 of NW_027636175.1, forward strand.
GATTTCCATTACGTTTGCCACTGCAACTTTGGGTATTCGCTTTGATAATCACTTTCCACCTTCACCTTTATTTGCTACAAATTTACCAATACGATTGACTTCTGTGCGAGCACTGTCGCCTCTGAAGGACGCAGTGACTGTTTACACGGATGCTACTGGCAAGAGTGGTAAATATGGTTATACACCTTTTTTGCCCAGGGTAACTGGAACACTGTTGTTCGTTCAGAGAAGGATGCATCAGTACAATTATTGGAATTAAAGGCAGTAGTCCTAGCATTTTCTGATTTTCATGAAAAACCTTTTAACCTTATTTGTGATTCCCTATATGTTGCTTCCATTTTAGAACGGATAAGTGATTCAGTGATGGGGAAAATTTCTAATGAAAAGATTGCATTCGCTTTGTGTATATTGATGAACCTTATTTCTTGCCGTACTGTACAGTATTTTTCTACTCATGTTCGCAGTCATTTACCATTCCCAGGAATTATATCTGAAGGAAACCGAAGCATTGATGCTGCAGTATCAGCTGTCGTTGGCTTGAAACCATTTGAACTCGCTCGACTTTCACATTCATTTTTTCATCAACCTTCTTTGTCGTTGCAGAAAGAGTTTCGCATCTCACGAATTGATGCTAGGAGCATCGTTGCAGCTTGCCCTGATTGTGCAAGGCTGCCCCCTTTACAGGAGATGGGAGTTAATCCACGAGGGTTACAATCCCGTGAGTTGTTTCAAACGGATGTGACGGTGGTTCCCGAATTTGGGAAACAGAAATATGTGCATGTTACAAAAGACACCTTTAGCAAATTGGTTTGGGCAACGCCCTTGACTTCTCAAAAATCCAGAGCTTCTTGCTGTCATTGGATAGAATCATTTGCAGTGCTAGGACTTCCGAAGCGGATAAAGACAGATAATGGGCCTAATTATACGAGTTCCTATGCCCAGGACTTCTTTCATCGATGGGGCATTGAAGATATTACAGGAGTGCCCTCTAACAGTGGAGGTCAAGGTATTATTGAACGAAAACATCAACACCTTAAACATTTGTTCCGTCTTTTTAGACAGGAGGGGGAGATCCTCCTCTCCCCTTCTGAAATTGTTTCTAAAGCTTTGTATGTACATAATTGGAAACTATGGATTTCTCAACCACATGGAATGTCTCCTATGAGACCAATAGATGCTCATTTTTCGCAACATGACAAACGATTTGTTCGGGTATTTGTATCCTTGTGGGATCCAGTCATACAAAAATGGGAAGGTCCAGTCAAGTTACTTACTTGGGGGCGGGGATATGCTTGTGTATTGACAGGAGATAAGTCGAAGTGGATTCCTGCAAAGTGGGTGAAGCCGTGGTTGTGTGACAGTGACCCTGGAGCACCTGCAGCGTTGGGAGATGCCGGAAGAGACAAAGCAATGGTATCAGACCAGACTGAAGAGGTGGAAAAACAGGATTCGATGGATCAAGGTGTTGATAGCCAAGGAACTGAGCATTGAGGAATCTTACTTTCCTGACATTCCTTCTTCTCAAACTATTGTGAATCTTATCTGGGACTTACACTCCTCGCGAGTATCCAAAATTTTTCACCAGAGTGTGAATGTTCCATTTGGGTTGAGGGCCAATTTGCCTGTGGAAGGTGTGGCAATATATTTACTTCTCATAATATACATACTGCTTTTGAAGGTTGTTCCTTTTGTTTGTATAATACTAATGTGTTATTTGATGATCCTTTGTTTCCTTTAAATAGATGGCTTAAAACAAGACATGATCATGCTTCAGCGTATGCCTTATTTGAAAGTATAGAAGAATGCGAATTAGCTTCATATGCTTGGCATTTAGCTCGGCCTATAGAGGTTTTATGAACACTTAACCGAACAAAAGTTTTAAAATCTAAGTATCTTATTGATTGTGGGAAACATTATGAAGATGAATTTGAATTTGCTAAAGTTATGCCTAAGTGTGTGCAATCTCGTAGCCATGTCAACTGAACAAGCTGTGTCATTTCCACGCAACAATTTTTGGTTGGCCTGGGCTGATAAAACCAGTGTTAAAGACTTTTGCCTGCACCTCAAAGCCGCAGCAGACCCATTTAGAACATACTTGATCGGATCTCCTTTTTCAGTATCTAGACTTGCCTCTAGCTGTGTTACAGGAAATGCTAGTTACTGCACTGCGAAATACATAAGTACACTTAACCAGACATTACCTTGGGATCCACAAGAGTTCAACCTTTTGGATAGTCAATCGTTAAAGCACAGCAGTTGTATTTATCGTGGCCATTTTTCCTCGACAACAAACGAAAAATAAAGGCAAAATTGGATAACATCCAATCGAAATTATAATGTTTCTGAATATTGTGGCTCCTCACCTTATGGATTGGATACGGGACACATCCATCTAAACATTTCCAAGCTCCTATCTCTACCTTCTGATGTTTATCTTATTTGTGGTGACAGGGCATGGCAAGGTATTCCTCGTTATGCTATGGGAGGACCATGTTACTTGGGCCAACTTTCTTTACTTACAACTACACAAGGCCTCATCAGAACTCTAAACAACACTCGTACCAAAAGAGAAGCTTTGCAGCTCGCACCAGACTGTGGTGATGAGGTAAAACTTTGGAGCCGGACTGCCAGAATATTTGCTTCCATGGTTCCTTTTGTAGCAAGTGCCCAAGCCTTAACTCAAATTCAGCATCTTGCTTATTGGGTAGTAAAGCAATCTAATGTCACCACTTCTATAATTACTCAAATGGCCCAAGACACTAATAGCTTACGACAGGCAGTGTTTGCAAAACAGGGTTGCCATAGACTATTTGCTATTAACACAAAGTCAGGGATGTGAAGAATTTGAAGGAATGTGTTGTTTCAATCTGACTAATTACAGCGCTTCCATACATGAGCAACTTCAATGGCTACAAGATCATACATCAAAGATTACTGTAAACCATAACCCGTTCGATGATTGGTTGCTTTCTTTTGGTATTTCAGCTTGGCTTAAGGACATTATCAAAGAAGTTATAGTTGTTATACTAATAATCATTATAGTTATTGTTATGGGACCTTGTCTCATCCGATGTTTTTCTTTTCAAATAAGATGAATTGCAGACACTGTCTTTGAAAAGAGAGGGGGAGATGTTGGGAGCCTAGCTGCAGCTCTGACACTCACCCCAGTGTATCGCAAGACGCCGGGACAATGAAAAGGCAAAACATAGGTCATGGTGTCCTTGTGACTGTTCAGAGAAGGAAAACAAAGTCATAAAACATTTACAGTGACAGCGCAAGGATTTAGGAAAGCACATCTGGAGAGACAAGATCCTGTTTTGACTACAGTAGAACTACTTCAAAGAGATGATTTTACAATAGCTTTATTTGATTTTTGTTATCCTAGATGTACCTATTAACAAGTAGCTTTTATAGAAAGGAAAACACTGTAACCAATCAGACTGCATGTTAGAAAAGGTATCCCTTATATACTAATGCATAAAAAGAGGTAGTTAAGACAATAAATTGGACTCGTTTACAGGAAAAAGATCTCAGTATCTGAGTCTCATTCCTAAGGGGCTGCAACACTGGGGCACCAGGGAAGGAACAGCATCATCCCAGGAATGCTGTGAGAGATTCCCCAGAGCGGCCCCACCTGGGGCCCGGGCAAGGGATGGATTCAGGCAGGCAAATCCATCCAGGGGCTGCCTGGGCTATGGCAGTGAGGCCCAGCCCTGTTTCATATCTTTCTGCTCTTCATTTGTATTTAGTCCTTTGTATTTATCCTCATGACCCTCACAATGGGATTAGATTTCACTTTCTTACAAGGCAAAACCTTAGTTCTTTTATTTCCACTAAGCGACCATGTGTATTACCAGCTTAAATGACTTCTCTCTGACTTACTCTGCATCTTGCTCCTTTACAGCAAGATGATCAAGCACCTCTGTTAAAGTACAGATGCCTCCCTGGAAAGAGGACAATCTTGCTATTTTCTGAAGAATCTTAACTTTGATGATGCACCAAATTTTACAAATGCAAGAGGAAAAAAGGCCTACAGATCAGTTTTACAATTTCAAAAGCTGATTCCTCAACTCTTGCCCACCAGTTTCCTTATTGGCAACGTTCAGCAGTGATACCAAACAAGCACAGAAAACAAATGGGAGAAGAAATGCAGACAGCCAGCAGGGGACCACCTACCAAAATACTGGGAAGAAACAGCACCCAGCAACAATTTCACTACAAGATGGACTGATCTTGTAGTTAGCTTCAAAGCAATACATGGACTTGCTTACTTTCAAAGCCTGTCCAATTTTCAATTAAAAATAGAAAAATAACTCCTCTTCACATGCATCATTACTGTTAAGCCTTGTCTATGTCTTCAGCTTTTCTTATTTGACTTACAGGATAATGAAATGTATTGAGATGGGATTTCAAGGC
>NW_027636174.1:0-20047 GCF_903797595.1 Erithacus rubecula
AAGTTTGAATTTCCTTCTACTAGCTCTGTGCACTTCTCCTTGGCAGGCTTCCAAGAGTGTATGCAGTGTTACAAGAAGGAAAGAAAGCCTGGTAGGAACTGAGGCTTTAGAAGAAAGTGCAGCATGCAGGCGTGTTTGGCAGTAGCAGAAGCTAGCAGCAGAGTGTACTGAGTGAGCAGTATAGACAATTCACCTCTGGTAGAGAGAAAGTTGCTCTAAATCACAAAGCGCGAACAAGCGAGAAGCAGAGCAAGCAGAGTGTTCTGCGCAGTGTACTGTTTTCTCAGTGACTCCTGATAAGAAGGAAGAGCAACCACAGCTAACTTTGCTACTACATGCAAATTGTAATTGCAGCCTACTTGGATGAACAGGATCTTGCTGTTAGGCTTTGAAATGCAGAGAACACACTGGCCTGTACAGTGGAAAGGGAGAAGTGCTGTGTGGTGCGCTTGCTTTCTCTTTAGCTTGAAGTGCACTTTCGCTTTTGCAGACTTGAAAGAGTGCAAGCTACTCTTTCAGGAAGCTAGACAGACTGCTGTGCTAGAGGTGGCTTAGGAGAGAAGTGCACCTCTCTGTGTGCCCTGCTTCTTCTAGGAGTACCATGCACGTTGATCTTCCTTCTTAGCAGGAGTCACTGACACACAGTACACTGAGCAGAGCACTCTGCTGCTCCTGCATCTTGCTTGTTCGTGCTTTGTGTTTTACAGCGATTTCTCTCTACCAGAGGTGAATTGTCTATACTGCTCACTCAGTACACTCCTATACTGCTCACTCAGTACACTCTGCTGCTAGCTTCTGCTACTGACAAAACACGCCTGGCATGTGCATTTTTCTTCTAAACCCTCTGTTCCATACCATCTGCCCTGCATCGTGGAAGAGTGCTGTGCACTCCTTGAACTCTGCATAGCGAACAGCACAGTAGTGAAAGTAACGCTTAGGAGAAAGCGTGCACAGCACACAGCATTCCTGGCCCTGCACTGAACATACCAATGTCAGCTCTGCATACGGCAGCCGATTACAAGCGTCTTATTTGCCACAGAAAACTGCATGAAGAGTATGTATTGCAGCAGCTAAGCTATGGGAAGTTGAATTTCCTTCTTACTAGTTCTGTGCTCTTCTCCTTGCAGGCTTCCAAGAGTGTATGGCAGTGTTACCAGAAGGAAAGAAGACTGGTATGGAACTGAGGCTTTAGAAGAAAAAGTGCACATGCCAGGCGTGTTTTGGCAGTAGCAGAAGCTAGCAGCAGAGTGTACTGAGTGAGCAGTATAGACAATTCACCTCTGGTAGAGAGAAATCGCTGTAAAACACAAAGCGCGAACAAGCGAGAAGCAGAGCAGCAGAGTGTTCTGCGCAGTGTACTGTTTCTCAGTGACTCCTGATAAAAAGGACCATCAACAACAGCTAACTTTGCTATTACATGCAAATTCTACATGCCGCCACCTGTGCTAAACAGGATCTTGCTGTTAGGCTTTGAAATGCAGAGAACACACTGGCCTGTACAGTGGAAAGGGAGAAGTGCTGTGTGGTGCGCTTGCTTTCTCTTTAGCTTGAAGTGAACTTTCGCTTTGCAGACTTGAAAGAGTGCAAGCCACTCTTTCAGGAAGCTAGACAGACTGCTGTGCTAGAGGTGGCTTAGGAGAAAAGTGCACCTCTCTGTGTGCCCTGCTTCTTCTAGGAGTACCATGCACGTTGATCTTCCTTCTTAGCAGGAGTCACTCACTGACACACAGTACACTGCGCAGAACACTCTGCTGCTCTGCTTCTCGCTTGTTCGCGCTTTGTGTTTTACAGCGATTTCTCTCTACCAGAGGTGAATTGTCTATACTGCTCACTCAGTACACTCTGCTGCTAGCTTCTGCTACTGCCAAAACACGCCTGGCATGTGCATTTTTCTTCTAAACCCTCTCTTCCATACAGATCTGCCCTGGATCTTGTAAGAGTGCTGTGCACTCTTTGAACCCTGCACAGCGAACAGCACAGTAGTGAATGTAATGCTTAGGAGAAAGCGTGCACAGCACACAGCATTCCTGGCCTTGCACTGAACATACCAATGTCATCTCTGCATACGGCAGCCGGATTAACAAGCGTCTTATTTGCCACAGAAAACTGCATGAAGAGTATGTATTGCAGCAGCTAAGCTATGGGAAGTTGAATTTCCTTCTTACTAGTTCTGTGCTCTTCTCCTTGCAGGCTTCCAAGAGTGTATGGCAGTCTTACCAGAAGGAAAGGGGATTGGTATGGAACCAACGGTTTAGAAGAAAAGTGCACATGCCAGGCGTGTTTTGGCAGTAGCAGAAGCTAGCAGCAGAGTGTACTGAGTGAGCAGTATAGGCAATTCACCTCTGGTAGAGAGAAATCGCTGTAAAACACAAAGCGCGAACAAGCGAGAAGCAGAGCAGCAGAGTGTTCTGCGCAGTGTACTGTGTGTCAGTGAGTGACTCCTGCTAAGAAGGAAGATCAAGCACAGCTAACTTTGCTACTACATGCAAATTCTACATGCAGCCTCCTGTGCTAAACAGGATCTTGCTGTTAGGCTTTGAAATGCAGAGAACACACTGGCCTGTACAGTGGAAAGGGAGAAGTGCTGTGTGGTGCGCTTGCTTTCTCTTTAGCTTGAAGTGCACTTTCGCATTGCAGACTTGAAAAGAGTGCAAGCTACTCTTTCAGGAAGCTAGACAGACTGCTGTGCTAGAGGTGGCTTAGGAGAAAGCGTGCACCTCTCTGTGTGCCCTGCTTCTTCTATGAGTACCATGCACGTTGATCTTCCTTCTTAGCAGGAGTCCCTCACTGACACACAGTACACTGCGCAGAACACTCTGCTGCTCTGCTTCTCGCTTGTTCGCGCTTTGTGTTTTACAGCGATTTCTCTCTAACAGAGGTGAATTGTCTATACTGCTCACTCAGTACACTCTGCGGCTAGATTCTGCTACTGCCAAAACACGCCTGGCATGTGCATTTTTCTTCTAACCCTCTGTTCCATACAGATCTGCCCTGCATCTTGTAAGAGTGCTGTGCACTCTTACAAGATGCATAGCGAGCAGCACAGTAGTGAAAGTAATGCTTAGGAGAAAGCGTGCACAGCACACAGCATTCCTGGCCCTGCACTGAACATACCAATGTCATCTCTGCATATGGCAGCCGGATTAACAAGCGTCTTATTTGCCACAGAAAACTGCATGAAGGGTATGTATTGCAGCAGCTAAGCTATGGGAAGTTGAATTTCTTCTTACTAGTTCTGTGCTCATCTCCTTGCAGGCTTCCAAGAGTGTAGGCAGTGTTACCAGAAGGAAAGAAGACTGGTATGGAACTAGAGTGTTTTAGCAGAAAAGTGGACATGCCAGACATGTTTTGGCAGTAGCAGAAGCTAGCAGCAGAGTGTACTGAGTGAGCAGTATAGACAATTCACCTCTGGTAGAGAGAAATCGCTGTAAAACACAAAGCGCGTACAAGCGAGAAGCAGAGCAGCAGAGTGTTCTGCGCCGTGTACTGTGTGTCAGTGAGTGACTCCTGATAAGAAGGAAGATCAACCACAGCTAACTTTGCTACTACATGCAAATTCTACATGCAGCCATCCTGTGCTAAACAGGATCTTGCTGTTAGGCTTTGAAATGCAGAGAACACACTGGCCTGTACAGTGGAAAGGGAGAAGTGCTGTGTGGTGCGCTTGCTTTCTCTTTAGCGTGAAGTACACTTTCGCTGTGCAGACTTGAAAGAGTGCAAGCTACTCTTTCAGGAAGCTAGATAGACTGCTGTGCTAGAGGTGGCTTAGGAGAAAAGTGCACCTCTCTGTGTGCCCTGCTTCTTCTACGAGTACCATGCACGTTGATCTTCCTTCTTAGCAGGAGTCACTCACTGACACACAGTACACTGCGCAGAACACTCTGCTGCTCTGCTTCTCGCTTGTTCGCGCTTTGTGTTTTACAGCGATTTCTCTCTACCAGAGGTGAATTGTCTATACTGCTCACTCAGTACACTCTGCTGCTAGCTTCTGCTACTGCCAAAACACGCCTGGCATGTGCATTTTTCTTCTAAACCCTCTGTTCCATACAGATCTGCCCTGCATCTTGGAAGAGTGCTGTGCACTCTTTGAACCCTGCAGAGCGAACAGCACAGTAGTGAAAGTAATGCTTAGGAGAAAGCGTGCACAGCACACAGCATTCCTGGCCCTGCACTGAACATACCAATGTCATCTCTGCATATGGCAGCCGGATTAACAAGCGTCTTATTTGCCACAGAAAACTGCATGAAGAGTATGTATTGCAGCAGCTAAGCTATGGGAAGTTGAATTTCCTTCTTCCTAGTTCTGTGCTCTTCTCCTTGCAGGCTTCCAAGAGTGTATGGCAGTGTTAGCAGAAGGAAAGAAGACTGGTATGGAACTGAGGCTTTAGAAGAAAAGTGCACATGCCAGGCGTGTTTGGCAGTAGCAGAAGCTAGCAGCAGAGTGTACTGAGTGAGCAGTATAGACAATTCACCTCTGGTAGAGAGAAATCGCTGTAAAACACAAGCGCGAACAAGCGAGAAGCAGAGCAGCAGAGTGTTCTGCGCAGTGTACTGTGTGTCAGTGAGTGACTCCTGCTAAGAAGGAAGATCAACCACAGCTAACTTTGCTACTACATGCAAATTCTACATGCAGCCTCCTGTGCTAAACAGGATCTTGCTGTTAGGCTTTGAAATGCAGAGAACACACTGGCCTGTACAGTGGAAAGGGAGAAGTGCTGTGTGGTGCGCTTGCTTTCTCTTAGCTTGAAGTGCACTTTCGCTTTGCAGACTTGAAAGAGTGCAAGCTACTCTTTCAGGAAGCTAGACAGACTGCTGTGCTAGAGGTGGCTTAGGAGAAAAGTGCACCTCTCTGTGTGCCCTGCTTCTTCTACGAGTACCATGCACGTTGATCTTCCTTCTTAGCAGGAATCACTCACTGACACACAGTACACTGCGCAGAACACTCTGCTGCTCTGCTTCTCGCTTGTTCGCGCTTTGTGTTTTACAGCGATTTCTCTCTACCAGAGGTGAATTGTCTATACTGCTCACTCAGTACACTCTGCTGCTAGCTTCTGCTACTGCCAAAACACGCCTGGCATGTGCATTTTTCTTCTAAACCCTCTGTTCCATACAGATCTGCCCTGCATCTTGTAAGAGTGCTGTGCACTCCTTGAACCCTGCAGAGCGAACAGCACAGTAGTGAAAGTAATGCTTAGGAGAAAGCGTGCACAGCACACAGCATTCCTGGCCCTGCACTGAACATACCAATGTCATCTCTGCATATGGCAGCCGGATTAACAAGCGTCTTATTTGCCACAGAAAACTGCATGAAGAGTATGTATTGCAGCAGCTAAGCTATGGGAAGTTGAATTTCCTTCTTCCTAGTTCTGTGCTCTTCTCCTTGCAGGCTTCCAAGAGTGTATGGCAGTGTTAGCAGAAGGAAAGAAGACTGGTATGGAACTGAGGCTTTAGAAGAAAAGTGCACATGCCAGGCGTGTTTTGGCAGTAGCAGAAGCTAGCAGCAGAGTGTACTGAGTGAGCAGTATAGACAATTCACCTCTGGTAGAGAGAAATCGCTGTAAAACACAAAGCGCGAACAAGCGAGAAGCAGAGCAGCAGAGTGTTCTGCGCAGTGTACTGTGTGTCAGTGAGTGACTCCTGCTAAGAAGGAAGATCAACCACAGCTAACTTTGCTACTACATGCAAATTCTACATGCAGCCTCCTGTGCTAAACAGGATCTTGCTGTTAGGCTTTGAAATGCAGAGAACACACTGGCCTGTACAGTGGAAAGGGAGAAGTGCTGTGTGGTGCGCTTGCTTTCTCTTTAGCTTGAAGTACACTTTCGCTTTGCAGACTTGAAAGAGTGCAAGGTACTCTTTCAGGAAGCTAGACAGACTGCTGTGCTAGAGGTGGCTTAGGAGAAAAGTGCACCTCTCTGTGTGCCCTGCTTCTTCTATGAGTACCATGCACGTTGATCTTCCTTCTTAGCAGGAGTCACTCACTGACACACAGTACACTGCGCAGAACACTCTGCTGCTCTGCTTCTCGCTTGTTCGCGCTTTGTGTTTTACAGCGATTTCTCTCTAACAGAGGTGAATTGTCTATACTGCTCACTCAGTACACTCTGCTGCTAGCTTCTGCTACTGCCAAAACACGCCTGGCATGTGCATTTTTCTTCTAAACCCTCTCTTCCATACAAATCTGCCCTGCATCTTGTAAGAGTGCTGTGAACTCCTTGAACCCTGCATAGCTAACAGCACAGTAGTGAAAGTAATGCTTAGGAGAAAGCGTGCACAGCACACAGCATTCCTGGCCCTGCACTGAACATACCAATGTCATCTCTGCATACGGCCGCCGGATTAACAAGCGTCTCTTTTGCCACAGAAAACTGCATGAAGAGTATGTATTGCAGCAGCTAAGCTATGGGAAGTTGAATTTCCTTCTTACTAGTTCTGTGCTCTTCTCCTTGCAGGCTTCCAAGAGTGTATGGTAGTGTTACCAGAAGGAAAGAAGACTGGTATGGAACTAAGGCTTTAGAAGAAAAGTGCACATGCCAGGCGTGTTTTGGCATAAGCTGAAGCTAGCAGCAGAGTGTACTGAGTGAGCAGTATAGACAATTCACCTCTGGTAGAGAGAAATCGCTGTAAAACACAAAGCGCGAACAAGCGAGAAGGAGAGCAACAGAGTGTTCTGCGCAGTGTACTGTTTCTCAGTGACTCCTGCTAAGAAGGAAGATCAAGCACAGCTAACTTTGCTACTACCTGCAAATTCTACATGCAGCCTCCTGTGCTAAACAGGATCTTGCTGTTAGGCTTTGAAATGCAGAGAACACACTGGCCTGTACAGTGGAAAGGGAGAAGTGCTGTGTGGTGCGCTTGCTTTCTCTTTAGCTTGAAGTACACTTTTGCTTTGCAGACTTGAAAGAGTGCAAGGTACTCTTTCACGAAGCTAGACAGACTGCTGTGCTAGAGGTGGCTTAGGAGAAAAGTGCACGTCTCTGTGTGCCCTATTACTGCTATGAGTACCATGCACGTTGATCTTCCTTCTTAGCAGGAGTCACTCACTGACACACAGTACACTGCGCAGAACACTCTGCTGCTCTGCTTCTTGCTTGTTCGCGCATTGTGTTTTACAGAGATTTCTCTCTACCAGAGGTGAATTGTCTATACTGCTCACTCAGTACACTCTGCTGCTAGCTTCTGCTACTGCCAAAACACGCCTGGCATGTGCATTTTTCTTCTAAACCCTCTCTTCCATACAAATCTGCCCTGCATCTTGGAAGAGTGCCGTGTACTTCTTGAACCCTTCATAGCAAGCAGCACAGTATTGAAAGTAATGCTTAGGAGAAAGCGTGCACAGCACACAGAATTCCTGGCCTTGCACTGAACATACCAATGCAATCTCTGCATATGGCAGCCGGATTAACAAGCGTCTTATTTGCCACAGAAAACATCATGAAGGGTATGTATTGTAGCAGCAAAATTATGGGAAGTTGAATTTTCTTCTTACTAGTTCTGTGCTCATCTCCTTGCAGGCTTCCTAGAGTGTAAGGCAGTCTTACCAGAAGGAAAGAAGACTGGTATGGAACTAAGTGTTTAGCAGAAAAGTGGACATGCCAGGCGTGTTTTGGCAGTAGCGGAAGCTAGCAGCAGAGTGTACTGAGTGAGCAGTATAGACAATTTACCTCTGCTAGAGAGAAAAAGCTCTAAAACACAAAGCGCGTACAAGGATGAAGCAGAGCAGCAGAGTGTTCTGCGCAGTGTACTGTTTCTCAGTGACTCCTGATAAGAAGGAAGATCAACCACAGCTAACTTTGCTACTACATGCAAATTCTACATGCAGCCACCTGTGCTAAACAGGATCTTGCTGTTAGGCTTTGAAATGCAGAGAACACACTGGCCTGTACAGTGGAAAGGGAGAAGTGCTGTGTGGTGCACTTGCTTTCTCTTTAGCTTGAAGTACACTTTCGCTTTGCAGACTTGAAAGAGTGCAAGCTACTCTTTCAGGAAGCTAGACAGACTGCTGTGCTAGAGGTGGCTTAGGAGAAAAGTGCACCTCTCTGTGTGCCCTATTACTTCCATGAGTACCATGCACGTTGATCTTCCTTCTTAGCAGGAGTCACTCACTGACACACAGTACACTGCGCAGGACACTCTGCTGCTCTGCTTCTCGCTTTTTCGCGGTTTGTGTTTTACAGCGATTTCTCTCTACCAGAGGTGAATTGTCTATACTGCTCACTCAGTACACTCTGCTTCTAGCTTCTGCTACTGCCAAAACACGCCTGGCATGTGCATTTTTCTTCTAAACCCTCTCTTCCATACAAACCTGCCCTGCATCTTGTAAGAGTGATGTGCACTCCTTGAACCCTGCATAGCGAACAGCACAGTAGTGAATGTAATGCTTAGGAGAAAGCGTGCACAGCACACAGCATTCCTGGCCTTGCACTGAACATAGCAATGTCATCTCTACATACGGCAGCTGGATTAACAAGCGTCATATTTGCCACAGAAAACTGCATGAAGACTATATATTGCAGCAGCTAAGCTATGGGAAGTTGAATTTCCTTCTTACTAGCTCTGTGCACTTCTCCTTGCAGGCTTCCAAGAGTGTATGGCAGTGTTACCAGAAGGAAAGAAGCCTGGTATGGAACTGAGGCTTTAGAAGAAAAGTGCACATGCCAGGCGTGTTTTGGCAGTAGCAGAAGCTAGCAGCAGAGTGTACTGAGTGAGCAGTATAGACAATTCACCTCTGGTAGAGAGAAATTGCTCTAAATCACAAAGCGCGAACAAGCGAGAAGCAGAGCAGCAGAGTGTTCTGCGCAGTGTACTGTTTCTCAGTGACTCCTGATAAGAAGGACGATCAACCACAGCTAATTTTGCTACTACATGCAAATTCTACATGCAGCCTCCTGTGCTAAACAGGTTCTTGCTGTTAGGCTTTGAAATGCAGAGAACACACTGGCCTGTACAGTGGAAAGGGAGAAGTGCTGTGTGGTGCGCTTGCTTTCTCTTTAGCTTGAAGTACACTTTCGCTGTGCAGACTTGAAAGAGTGCAAGGTACTCTTTCAGGAAGCTAGACAGACTGCTGTGCTAGAGGTGGCTTAGGAGAAAACTGCACCTATCTGTTTGCCCTGCTTCTTCTAGGAGTACCATGCACGTTGATCTTCCTTCTTAGCAGGAGTCACTGACACACAGTACACTGAGCAGAGCACTCTGCTGCTCTGCATCTTGCTTGTTCGTGCTTTGTGTTTTACAGCGATTTCTCTCTACCAGAGGTGAATTGTCTATACTGCTCACTCAGTACACTCTGCTGCTAGCTTCTGCTACTGACAAAACACGCCTGGCATGTGCATTTTTCTTCTAAACCCTCTCTTCCATACAAATCTGCCCTGCATCGTGGAAGAGTGATGTGCACGTCTTGAACTCTGCATAGCGAGCAGCACAGTACTGAAAATAACGCTTAGGAGAAAGCGTGCACAGCACACAGCATTCCTGGCCCTGCACTGAACATACCAATGTCATCTCTGCATACGGCAGCCGGATTACAAGCGTCTTATTTGCCACAGAAAACTGCATGAAGAGTATGTATTGCAGCAGCTAAGCTATGGGAAGTTGAATTTCCTTCTTACTAGTTCTGTGCTCTTCTCCTTGCAGGCTTCCAAGAGTGTATGGCAGTCTTACCAGAAGGAAAGAGACTGGTATGGAACTGAGGCTTTAGAAGAAAAGTGCACATGCCAGGCGTGTTTTGGCAGTAGCAGAAGCTAGCAGCAGAGTGTACTGAGTGAGCAGTATAGACAATTCACCTCTGGTAGAGAGAAATCGCTGTAAAAAACAAAGCGCGAACAAGCGAGAAGCAGAGCAGCAGAGTGTTCTGCGCAGTGTACTGTGTGTCAGTGAGTGACTCCTGCTAAGAAGGAAGATCAACAACAGCTAACTTTGCTACTACATGCAAATTCTACATGCAGCCACCTGTGCTAAACAGGATCTTGCTGTTAGGCTTTGAAATGCAGAGAACACACTGGCCTGTACAGTGGAAAGGGAGAAGTGCTGTGTGGTGCGCTTGCTTTCTCTTTAGCTTGAAGTACACTTTCGCTTTGCAGACTTGAAAGAGTGCAAGCTACTCTTTCAGGAAGCTAGACAGACTGCTGTGCTAGAGGTGGCTTAGGAGAAAAGTGCACCTCTCTGTGTGCCCTGCTTCTTCTAGGAGTACCATGCACGTTGATCTTCCTTCTTAGCAGGAGTCACTCACTGACACACAGTACACTGCGCAGAACACTCTGCTGCTCTGCTTCTCGCTTGTTCGCGCTTTGTGTTTTACAGCGATTTCTCTCTACCAGAGGTGAATTGTCTATACTGCTCACTCAGTACACTCTGCTGCTAGCTTCTGCTACTGCCAAAACACGCCTGGCATGTGCATTTTTCTTCTAAACCCTCTCTTCCATACAAATCTGCCCTACATCTTGTAAGAGTGATGTGCACTGCTTGAACCCTGCATAGCTAACAGCACAGTAGTGAATGTAATGCTTAGGAGAAAGCGTGCACAGCACACAGCATTCCTGGCCTTGCACTGAACATACCAATGTCATCTCTGCATACGGCAGCCGGATTAACAAGCGTCTCTTTTGCCACAGAAAACTGCATGAAGAGTATGTATTGCAGCAGCTAAGCTATGGGAAGTTGAATTTCCTTCTTACTAGTTCTGTGCTCTTCTCCTTGCAGGCTTCCAAGAGTGTATGGCAGTTATACCAGAAGGAAAGAAGTCTGGTATGGAACTAAGGCTTTAGAAGAAAAGTGCACATGCCAGGCGTGTTTTGGCATTAGCTGAAGCTAGCAGCAGAGTGTACTGAGTGAGCAGTATAGACAATTCACCTCTGGTAGAGAGAAATCGCTGCAAAACACAAAGCGCGAACAAGCGAGAAGCAGAGCAGCAGAGTGTTCTGCGCAGTGTACTGTGTGTCAGTGAGTGACTCCTGCTAAGAAGGAAGATCAAGCACAGCTAACTTTGCTACTACATGCAAATTCTACATGCAGCCTCCTGTGCTAAACAGGATCTTGCTGTTAGGCTTTGAAATGCAGAGAACACACTGGCCTGTACAGTGGAAAGGGAGAAGTGCTGTGTGGTGCGCTTGCTTTCTCTTTAGCTTGAAGTACACTTTAGCATTGCAGACTTCAAAGAGTGCAAGGTACTCTTTCAGGAAGCTAGACAGACTGCTGTGCTAGAGGTGGCTTAGGAGAAAACTGCACCTATCTGTTTGCCCTGCTTCTTCTATGAGTACCATGCACGTTGATCTTCCTTCTTAGCAGGAGTCACTGACACACAGTACACTGAGCAGAGCACTCTGCTGCTCTGCTTCTTGCTTGTTCGTGCTTTGTGTTTTACAGCGATTTCTCTCTACCAGAGGTGAATTGTCTATACTGCTCACTCCGTACACTCTGCGGCTAGATTCTGCTACTGACAAAATACGCCTGGCATGTGCATTTTTCTTCTAAACCCTCTCTTCCATACAAATCTGCCCTGCATCTTGTAAGAGTGCTGTGTACTTCTTGAACCCTTCATAGCGAGCAGCACAGTATTGAAAGTAATGCTTAGGAGAAAGCGTGCACAGCACACAGAATTCCTGGCCTTGCACTGAACATACCAATGCAATCTCTGCATATGGCAGCCGGATTAACAAGCGTCTTATTTGCCACAGAAAACTGCATGAAGGGTATGTATTGCAGCAGCAAAATTATGGGAAGTTGAATTTTCTTCTTACTAGTTCTGTGCTCATCTCCTTGCAGGCTTCCAAGAGTGTAAGGCAGTCTTACCAGAAGGAAAGAAGACTGGTATGGAACTAAGTGTTTTGCAGAAAAGTGGACATGCCAGACATGTTTTGGCAGTAGCAGAAGCTAGCAGCAGAGTGTACTGAGTGAGCAGTATAGACAATTCACCTCTGGTAGAGAGAAATCGCTGTAAAACACAAAGCGCGTACAAGGATGAAGCAGAGCAGCAGAGTGTTCTGCGCCGTGTACTGTTTCTCAGTGACTCCTGATAAGAAGGAAGATCAACCACAGCTAACTTTGCTACTACATGCAAATTCTACATGCAGCCACCTGTGCTAAACAGGATCTTGCTGTTAGGTTGGAAATGCAGAGAACACACTGGCCTGTACAGTGGAAAGGGAGAAGTGCTGTGTGGTGCGCTTGCTTTCTCTTTAGCGTGAAGTACACTTTCGCTTTGCAGACTTGAAAGAGTGCAAGGTACTCTTTCAGGAAGCTAGATAGACTGCTGTGCTAGAGGTGGCTTAGGAGAAAAGTGCACCTCTCTGTGTGCCCTATTACTTCTATGAGTACCATGCACGTTGATCTTCCTTCTTAGCAGGAGTCACTGACACACAGTACACTGCGCAGAACACTCTGCTGCTCTGCTTCTCGCTTGTTCGCGCTTTGTGTTTTACAGCGATTTCTCTCTAACAGAGGTGAATTGTCTATACTGCTCACTCAGTACACTCTGCTGCTAGCTTCTGCTACTGACAAAGCACGCCTGGCATGTGCATTTTTCTTCTAAACCCTCTCTTCCGTACAAATCTGCCCTGCATCTTGTAAGAGTGCTGTGCACTGCTTGAACCCTGCATAGCTAACAGCACAGTAGTGAAAGTAATGCTTAGGAGAAAGCGTGCACAGCACACAGCATTCCTGGCCTTGCACTGAACATACCAATGTCATCTCTGCATACGGCAGCCGGATTAACAAGCGTCTTTTTTGCCACAGAAAACTGCATGAAGAGTATGTATTGCAGCAGCTAAGCTATGGGAAGTTGAATTTCCTTCTTACTAGTTCTGTGCTCTTCTCCTTGCAGGCTTCAAAGAGTGTATGGCAGTCTTAGCAGAAGGAAAGAAGTCTGGTATGGAACTGAGGCTTTAGAAGAAAAGTGCACATGCCAGGCGTGTTTTGGCAGTAGCAGAAGCTAGCAGCAGAGTGTACTGAGTGAGCAGTATAGACAATCCACCTCTGTTAGAGAGAAATCGCTGCAATAAACAAAGCGCGAACAAGCGAGAAGCAGAGCAGCAGAGTGTTCTGCGCAGTGTACTGTTTCTCAGTGACTCCTGATAAGAAGGAAGATCAACCACAGCTAACTTTGCTATTACATGCAAATTCTACATGCAGCCTCCTGTGCTAAACAGGATCTTGCTGTTAGGCTTTGAAATGCAGAGAACACACTGGCTTGCACAATGGAAAGGGAGATATGCTGTGTGGTGCGCTTGCTTTCTCTTTAGCTTGAAGTACACTTTTGCTTTGCAGACTTGAAAGAGTGCAAGGTACTCTTTCAGGAAGCTAGACAGACTGCTGTGCTAGAGGTGGCTTAGGAGAAAAGTGCACCTCTCTGTGTGCCCTATTACTTCTATGAGTACCATGCACGTTGATCTTCCTTCTTAGCAGGAGTCACTGACACACAGTACACTGCGCAGAACACTCTGCTGCTCTGCTTCTCGCTTGTTCGCGCTTTGTGTTTTACAGCGATTTCTCTCTACCAGAGGTGAATTGTCTATACTGCTCACTCAGTACACTCTGCTGCTAGCTTCTGCTACTGCCAAAACAAGCCTGGCCTTTGCACTTTTCTTCTAAACTCTCTGTTTCTTACAAGTCTGCCCTGCATCTTGGAAGAATGCTGTGCACTCCTTAAACCCTGCATAGCGAACAGCACTGTAATGAAAGTAATGCTTAGGAGAAAGCGTGCACAGCACACAGCATTCCTGGCCTTGCACTGAACATACTAATGTCATCTCGGCATATGGCAGCCGGATAAACAGGCATCTTTTTTGCCACCCAAGACTGCATGAAGTGTATGTATTGTAGCAGCAAATGTATGGGAAGTTGAATTTCCTTCTTACTAGTTCTGTGCTCTTCTCCTTGCAGGCTTCCAAGAATGTATGGCAGTCTTACCAGAAGGAAAGCAGACTGGTACGGAACTGAGGGTTTAGAAGAAAAGTGCACATGCCAGGCGTGTTTTGGCAGTAGCAGAAGCTAGCAGCAGAGTGTACTGAGTGAGCAGCATAGACAATTCACCTCTGGTAGAGAGAAATCGCTGTAAAACACAAAGCCTTAACAAGTAAGAAGCATGTCAGCAGAATCCTCTGCGCAGTGTACTGTGTGTCAGTGACTCCTGCTAAGGAGGAAGATCAAGCACAGCTATCTTTGCTGCTACTTGCTAATTCTACATGCCGCCTCTTGTGGCAAACATTATCTTGCTCTTAGGCTCCGAGATGCAGATAAGACGTTGTGATGTGCAGTTCATGTGGAGAATGGCGTTGTGGTGTGCACACAGTCTCTTTAACTTTCAGTTGACTTCTGTGAATTTTGCTATGGAGAGTTGAAAATGTCCATTGCACTATTACAGGAAACAGCGGAGACTGATATAGTTCAGAGGGTTTAGAAGGAAACTGCACGTCTCAAACGTGGTTTGGCATTAGACAAACCTAGCTGCCCAAAGTTCTGTGAAAGCAGGAGATGACACTTCACCTCTATAAGAGAGAAATTGTATCAGGACACAACGCGAGAACAAGGAAGCCCAGATTGCTCAGGTCAGTGTACGGGTTGTTAGTGAATGGTGGTAAGAAGGAAGATCAACATCTGCTAGCTTTACTACTACACACCCAATTTACATGCAGCGTTCGGTGATAAACATGACGCTTAGGGTCTGAGATACGGAGAAAACATCGATGTGTGCAGTGTAAAGGCAGAAATCCTGTGTCGTGTGCCGGTCGTGGCAATTTGAGCATGGGAGAAATCCTGAGCATTAGGGAAATTTAGCAGGCAGAAACTCAGGGTAAAGCACAGGGCCCTGGATAAAATGTGAGGTTTGATTCTGTGATATATGAAGCTGAATTTGGAACTTTTATAATGTCTATTTGGAGGAAGTGTTTGGCACTCAAAGAACAGCCAGACTTCTCAGTGATGGCATCTTTAGTCTGGGAGAAAAGCCGATATTTATGGAATTATACACGGAGAATCCCGGCCTCAATCCCACAACCTGGATACAAGCTCAAGTTAATTTCTCAGTGAAATGAAGGTCAATCCACTACTTTTGTAATGTCTATTCAAAGGAGGTGTTTGGCACTCAAAGAACAACCAGGTTTCTATGTGGAAGCATCTTTAGTCTGGGAGAAAAGCCTCTCAATATGGAATTTCAGCAAGGAGAAACCCAGTGTGAGGTACAGGCCATGGACATAAACAGGGCCCCTTTATTCCTTTGTAAAGAAACACACACTCTCAGTTTCCTAATAATTTTGGAGGAAGTGTTTGTGATTCCACTTGTAATCAGGGTTCTAAGTGGTGGCATCCTTAGTCTGGGAGAAATCCTGAAGCATAGGGAAATTGAACAGGCAGAAGCCAAATCTCTGTTCCGGGATCTTGGGCAAAAATCAGGTGCTGCTTTCACTGCAAAATAAAGTTGATTCCATCACTTTTGTAATGTCTGTTTGGAGGAGGCTTTTGGCACCCAAAGAATAACCAGGCTTCTCACTGGTGGCACCTATAGGTTGCAATCAATCCTGGTCCATATGGAAATTTAACAGGAAGAGCTAAGTCGCAGTCCCAGGGCCCTGGACAAAAATAGGGATTTGTTTCTCTGTACAGTAAAGCTGAATCCATCACTTTTGTAATGTCTATTTAGAGGAGGCTTGTGGCACTCAAAGAATATCCAGGCTTATAAGGGATGTCATCTATACTTTGGAATCAATCCTGATCCATGTGGAAATTTTTACAGCTAGAATACCAGAGTCAGCCCCAGGTCCCTGAACAAAAATAGAGATTTGTTTCTCCGTACATTAAAGCTCAACTCATCACTTTTTTAATGTCTACTTAGAGCAGGCTTCAGGCACTAAGAGTACAAACAGGCTTCTCTCTGGTGGCGTCTTTAGTCTGCAAGAATTCCTGACCCATAGAGAAATTTAACCGTCAGAGTCCCAGACTCTCACCTCATTACATTTGTAAGGTCCACTTAGAGGAGGCTTTTGCCACAAAGAGTACAACCAGGATTCTCAATAGTGGCATCATTTTGTACAGGAAAAGCAGCCCCTCATTTTTGTCCAGGGCACTGGGACTGAGACTGGTCTTCTGACTGTAAAAATTTCAATATGGATTATGATTGATTCCAAACTATAAATGCCACCAGGGAGAAGCCTGCTTATTCTTTGAGTGCCAAAAGCCTCCTCTAATTAGACATTTCAAAAGTGATGGAGTCAGCTTTATTGTACAGAAAAAGCAGCCCCTGCTTTTTGCCCAAGGCCCCGGAACCGATATTTGGCCTCTGCCTGTTCAATTTCCCTATGCTTCAGGATTTCTCCCAGACTATGGATGCCACCACTTAGAAGCCTGGTTACAAGTGGAGTCACAAACACTTCCTTCAAATGTTATTAGGAAACTGGAAGTGCACATTTCTTTTCAAAGGGAAAACGGCCCCTCTGTGTCCATGGCCTGTGCCTTACACTGGGTTTCTCCCTGCTAAAATTCCATATTGAACTGCTTTTCTCCCAGAATAAAGATGTCTCCACTTTGAAGCCTGGTTGTTCTTTGAGTGCCAAAAGCCTCCTTTAAATAGACATTACAAATGTGGTGAATTGAGCTTCAGGCCCAGGGGCCTGTGCCAGCGACTGACATTCTGCGTGTTAAATTTCCACATGGATCAGGATTTCTTGCAGACTAAAGATGCCACCAGTGAGAAGCCTGGTTGTTCTTTGAGTGCCAAAAGCCTCCTCTAAATAAACATTACAAAAGTGACGAAGTTAACTTTATTTTACAGAGAAACAAAGCCCTATTTTTTGTCCAGGGCCCTGAGACTGAGCTTCTACCTGTAAATATTTCCATATGGATCAGGATTGATTCCAAACTATAAATGCCACCAGGGAGAAGCCTGCTTATTCTTTGAGTTCCAAAATCTTCTCTAAATAGACATTTCAAAAGTGATGGAGTCAGCTTTATTGTACAGAAAACCAGCCCCTGGTTTTTGCCCAAGGCCTCAGAACGGAGACATGGCTTCTGCCTGTTCAATTTCCCTATGCTGCAGGATTTCTCCCAGACTAAGGATGCCACCACTTAGAATCCTGGTTACAAGTGGAGTCACAAACACTTCCTCCAAAAGCTATTAGGAAACTGGGAGGGTGTGTTTCTTTTCAAATGGAAAAGGGCCCCTCTTTGTGTCCATGGCCTGTGCCTTACACTGGATTTCTCCCTGCTGAAATTCCATATTGAACTGCTTTTCTCCCAGACTAAAGATGCCTCCACTTTGAAGCCTGGTTGTTCTTTGAGTGCCAAACGCCTCCTTTAAATAGACATTACTGTAGTGGTTATCTGACCTTCATTTCACTGGGAAATACAGCTCACTTGGTGTCCAGGGCCACATACCTGTGACGGGGATTCTGCCTGTTAAATTTCACTACGGCTCAGGATTTCTTGCAGAGTATAGATGCCGCCAGTGAGAAGCCTGGTTATTCTTTGAGTGCCAAATGACTCCTCTAAATAGACATTACAAAAGTGATGGAGTCAGCTTTATTGTACAGAAAAAGCAGCCCCTGTTCCTTGCCCAAGGTCCCGGAACAGAGATTTGAATTCTGCATGTTCAATTTCCCTATGCTTCAGGATTTCTCCCAGACTAAGGATGCCACCACTTAGAATCCTGGTTACAAGTGGAGTCACAAACACTTCCTCCAAAAGTTATTAGGAAACTGGGAGGGTGTGTTTCTTTTCAAAGGGAAAAGGGCCCCTGTTTGTATCCATGGCTTGTTCCCTAGGCTGGGTTTCTCCCTGCTGAAATTCCATATTGAAATTCTTTTCTCCCAGACTAAAAACGCCACCACTTTGAAGCTTTGTTGTTCTTTGAGTGTCAAACACCTCCTCTAAATTGAAATTACATAAGTGGTGAATTCAGCTTCATTTCACTGAGAAATAAAACTCTGTGTCCAGGGCCCTGGTACTGTGACTGGGCTTCTCCCTGTTAAATTTCCACATGGATCAGGATTTTTTTCAGACTAAAGATGCCACCAGTGCGAAGTCTTGTTGTTCTTTGAGTGCCAAAAGCCTCCTCCAAATAGACATTACAAAAGTGACAAGGTGAACTTTATTTTACAGAGAAACAAATCCCTATTTTTTTTCAAGGGCCCTGGGACTGTAACTGGGCTTCTGTAGCTGTTTTTTAAGAGTTGGGTGTTTTCCAACCCCGGGGCCTGCAGCCCTGCGTCCAGGTACTTCTGAACCCTAGATGCAGAGCCCTCAGCTACTCACTAGCAAAGAACAAAGGCTTGAGATCCTGTTGCAAAATTCCAAGGATAACTTTATTCTCCTCAAAGGGCGATGCTAGCAACGGTCTAATTATATCAGATAACAAAACACTTTATATAGGTTTCCAGAGGATTGGGTTTCTAACCAATTAAAACTACAACTTACGAACTAACCAATTATCTTAAAACTCTAAGTGAGAAAAGAACCTATTAACTTGTAACTTTAAGAGTCAATAGAATTCCAAAGACATAACGGGGTTTTTGATAAGGGAGGGGGGATTACATTTGAAGGAATTTCTTTGTTTCATGGGATGGCATCCCAGGGATATGCTTTAGGGAGTGAAACATCATCTACAATTCCTCTCTCTGTATTTACAACAAGAGCATTTTTAACAGTTTTCTTAAAACATTGAACTAAACATGAAAACATAACTAACACAACAAGAATAACAATAAAAATCCACACGATTCCTTTGACCAAGGACGAAACCCATCCAGTCAGTCCCCATTGGCTAAAAAGGTTGTTGACCCAGGCTGGAGTGCTTTCGGTTTTGAGGTCTTTCATAAGGTTTTTCAGCTTTTGGATGTTTTCTTGAATGGATGTGAAGCGGGAAGACAGGTTGAAGCAGCACATTCCTTCAAAGTCTTCGCAGGCATGTCCATGAGAAAGCAACAGAAAGTCAATTGCTACTCGATTTTGCAGGGTTGCATTGTCTTATGGTTTCTTCATCTTTCAAAAGGTCACTCAAAGCAGCAGATGTAGCATTGGCCTGCTTGCTGAGCCAGCACCCTAAATGGTCAATGTCACCAAGGTTTTCTGCTGCTGCTACCCATGGAAAAAACAGGGAGGCAGCAATTCTTTTTGGTTTGTTCCAAATAGACATTTTGGGGTCACAATTTTCATCAAATTCGTTGTACGATCTTTTTTCACGTTTTGAATTGCTATTTTTCTTCCAACTGTCTAATAAGGTAGTGTTGGGGGTGAGGGTAGAAAACTTGCCAAGGCTACAAGGTCCCCCCTGGAGACGAGAGGGGATTCCGGCCCAAACTCGATCACCACAGATGAGAAACATTCCTTTGGGCAATTTCTTGGGATGAAGTGAGGACTCTGAAATTGTGGGAGCGGTGTAATTACACCAATCTGGATAATTGTATGCTTTGTTGATGGGTGATATGTCTTTTCTGTATGTGTTTTTGTGCAAATCCAATTCCTGTATATTTTGTCTTGGGCGTTTAAAGTAAAATTTGACACAGTATGCTGCTTTGGAGGACCCCAGCAAACCTAATTCTTGGGGTTCCTCGAGGGCATTTGGCAAAATTTTTGTCCAGTCATCCCAAGTGTCCATGGGGTTGGGTCTCTTACCTGTGGTGCTGAGAAGTTCTGAGTTTTGAAGAATGGGCCATTCATCAGCTGTGAATGGAATTCCCACTAAACAGGTGGAAAGTGGATTGTCAAGGCTGCCTAGGGATAAACACAAGTTATCTTGTTTCAATGACTTTGCTAAGGTCACCCAAATATTGTGGCTGGGTTGTGGGCTCATCCAGCCGAAGGCATGAGGTATGTTGAAGAACATCTTGGCAGCAGTGAAAACAACATCAACGAGGATAATTTTCATCTTTGAATAAGGATGAGGCTTCTGATAGGAAATACAAGCAAAATTCGTTATTTTGGAGAGAGGAGGGAGAGGATTTTGTCCTTTCTATTTTCTCCCCTTTTAACACTAAACATAAAAATTGAGTATAAGGTTAAACATTTTAACAAAAGTAATAGTAAAACAAAACAAAAAAATTCTACAAAGGTTAATAATTTTTCA